>NC_060280.1:8649176-8858351 GCF_021613505.1 Equus quagga
ACTGCAGGGGGCTTGAGCAGAAGCAATAAGGATGGAGAGAAGCTTCTGCATTCCATTTTTATTTTGAAGGTAGAGCAGATAGAATTTTCCCATTAATCACAAGCAGAGTGGGACAAAGAGAAGTTACAGACTACAGTTTTTGTGGTCTCAGCAAGTGGAAGGACAAAGTTGGCACTTAGAGAAGATGCAGGTGGAGCCAGAGAAGGAGGCTGGCAGGAATATTCCGGAGTTTAGATTTGGACAAGGTAAGTTTGTGACGTCTTTAAAACATCCAAGTGGGTATATCAAGTAGGCGGTTGAGTATGAACCTGGAATTCAGGAATGAATTCTGAGTTAGAGATACACATTTTGGAATGATCAGGATACAGATGGTTTTAAAGATATGAGAATGGGTGAGATCACTAAGGGAATGAATGTAACTAGACAAGAAGTGGCCCAAATACTAAGTCCTGGGGAACTCTAAGAACCAGAGATGGAGGTAATGAAGGGAAACCAGCCAAAGAGGTTGAGAAGGAATGATCAGTGGGTAGGAAGAGAGCCAAGAGTCAATATGGCCCAGAAGCCAAATGAAAAAAATGTTTCCAGAAGCAATGGATTATGTCAAATGCAGCTGAGAGGTAAAATGTGGTGGAACTTGAGTCAACTCTCAGCTCCCATTGAATTGCTGGGAGTCTGTTTCTAATCGTGGTCATTCTAGACTCTGTGTCAATAAGGGATGCCAGGCTCTTATCATGGTCTGTACGAATTCATGTGTCCTGGAGTTACGCTGTGCAAAGCCTGAGAAGATACATGTGACAGCTTGAGCCACTAGAAAGGGTAAGCAGAGCCTTTTTGCAAGGATTCTTAAATCAGCATCAGCAGACAACTGGATAATAGTCAGCAGGTCTGTTTCAAATGTGCATAAGCACTTCCCCTCCCTCTCATTACACACACACACTCATTGTGTGGAAAATGGCACTAGTCATTGATATTGCCATCCTGTTATTATTATGAGCTGCTCACATTTATTGAGGGATTAACAGGTACTAAGTATCATTTTAATCAATTTGCATGTATAATTTTGTTAAATCCTCCTGTTAGCTTCTGAGGTTGGTATTACCATCGCCCTGATTCTCAGGTGAGAGTATTAAGCCTTAGAGAGGTGAACTAGCTTGTCTAAAGTCACACAGCAAGTAATGGCAGATTCCGCTTTCCAACCCAAAAGTCTGCCCCTAGGGCTCTCAGCCAAGAAATAAGAATGTGAATGTTCAGTTCTCCTAAATGCCCTGTTCCTTGAATAATACATGGACTGAACTCTCTGTTACCAACTGTTCCTTTTTGTGATTCCCAAAAAGGCTGGGTTATCTGGAACCAACCCCAGAATCTTCCTGATGCTTGAAATGCAGGCAATAGCCAACTCTGCCATCCCCTTAGACTGTTAACTATTGCTCAAGCAGGGTGTCTCATGGTCAGACTGACTGATGAGCAGCCAAGAGCCGTTTGAGCGGTAGTCTTCCGTTCCTTCAGGACTGTCAAACTGACCCAAATAAGGTTATCAGCTAGCATTTCTGCAATCACGTCACCATGTGATCACTAACCTCTCAGTTTACACTTTTGGTCCCAGTCCAAAGGTTAGATACCAGATCTCCAATGACTGAGCAGTAGCTGGAACTTTGCATCTTTGTTATAAGAAGTATCAATTTGGTAAGAATAATATAATTCTTTTTGTTTAAGTGACTAGTGGTTGAGATGGCTGCTTTAAAAAAAAATCCTTAAAATTGAAATCTTAAGTCATTTGTTAGAGAGAGAAAGAAATCATTCAAATTCCTTAGCAGACAGAAAAAACTTTTTAAAAGAACGTCTGTGCTATTGAAAAACTGCTGGTTAGAGCTCCTGTCCTCCTCCAAAAAAGACAAACATGTAAGTTTAGGCTGTAGGTTTGCGTTCTTGTTCACTGAAAAAAATATTCTTGGAAAGTCTTATTTTATGGAGAGTGTGGCGAAATGATACTAAATCTCCGTGTTTAATGGATACCAGAACACTCTTCTTGGACTGTTTCCATTATTCTTCATGCCCTTCCATTCCCTCTGACAATCTTGATCACTCCAGGTAAATATGTGAAGGGTTAGGGAAAGGAGGAACAACTGACATTCTCAGCAAGGCAAGCGTGCCCTGGAATTCGAATTCCTAACCATCGGGACAGGCTGTGCGGGGTCATCCATAGCCTCATCTGGCCTCCCCTCTGCCCCACCTAGGACCGTCCACACGCCTTTGGAAGGAGTCTCACTGGGATCGGGCCTGGGGTCTCTAGCAGTGATTTAATGTGTGTGGGTGTGCGCTTGCACACACGTGCATGCAGGACCACTGGCCGCCACAGGGAATAAGCCTAAATTCCCCACTTCATTAGCAGAACAGTCTACCTAAAAGAGAGTTTCCTGATGTAATTGAAGTCTGGGCTCCATCCCATCTTTCCTTTCTCAATGGCATCAGGTTATGAAAACACTGGGTTTGAAATCAGATACAACCATGTTCAAATTCACATTCTACATTCTCATTCCTAAACCATCTTAGGAAATCATTTACACTCTGAGCTTTGGTGTTCTCATCTGATCAAGGGAAATAAACAGATCTATAACATGTAAAATGTACTCATATATAGCAAGTGCGCACGTGCTCACCCCTTTAATTTGGACATCAGTGAAGGCTTCAGCAGGACTATCTTCAGTCACTTCCTTTAAAATTATTATCCTGTTCTAGAAAATAAGGTTATCAAGCTGCTCTTTATAAAGTGAGAGAATTTAATTCATAGCTGGTCTGAATTTAGAAACCACCTCGAAACCAGGTTAAACCAGTAACGTGACATGTTCTGTCCAGTTTTTGCCAACTGGAGTGTGTTATGGAGCTCCAACTAAAATATGGATATGCTCATGCCTCAAAAGGACTTTCACAACTAGCGAGAGCAAACGAATCATCACAACAGCTAGTGTTGCCTGAGTGCTTATCGTAGTAACGTACTGCTGCAGAACAAATTACCCCAACTTAATGCAACCAATACTATCTCACACATTTTTGGTGGGTCAGGAGTCCAGAAGCAGCAGCCGGGTAGTTCTGGCTCAGGATCTCTCATGAGGTTGCAGTCAAGATGATGGCCGGTTCAGTTATCTGGAGACTGGAGGCTCTGCTTATAAGCTCCCTCACAGGGTGGCTGCCAGGAGGACTCAGTTCCTTGCTGACTGATTACTGAAGGCCTCAGTTCCTTGCCACATGCACCTCTCCATCCTGCAGCTTACATGTCCTGGTAACACGGCCGTTGGCTACAACCAGACCCAGTGATCCAAGAGAGCAACTAAGACGCAATGCCAAGTATCAGGGAAGTGACACATCATCACTTCCTCTGTAATCTAGCCATTGGAAGTAAGTCACTGAGTCCAGCCTGCTGTCAAGGGGATGGGGATTGGGCCCCACGAGACCTCTTGAAGAGAGGAGTATCAAAAAATTTGTGAACGTATTTTAAACTCACCACACTTAATATGCTAGAAACTATTCTAAGTATGCAGTGTAAATCATTCCTATTTAGTTTGCACATAACCCTATGAGATGAGGAATTATCACAGCTCCCACCTTACAGGCTTAGGAAGTTTAAGTTCCTCACTCAGGGATGGGCAGTGCTGGCATTCCAAACCAGCTGGTGTGAATCTGAAGCCCAAACATTTTGAATCACCAAAAAGCAAAAGGTTAATTTCCTTCAGCAAAACTCTTAATAATTTTCTTTTAAATGGATAATCCATGTGTAGAATATTTCCCAGTGCTTTAGTAAATAGAATTTTGCATTAAGCAGACTACATCTATCTCTGACAATGCCAAATAATTAAGAATTTACTGCTTATAAATTAGGATCAATTGTGACAGGTAAATACAAATCTATAATATTTGCTGTATGGATTCTACTTCATTCAATGCCATAAATTCCAGAAGAATATTTTTTTAATTAGAAGAAATATTTCAGAAATTTGGCTATTTATTCAGTTTATTCAGCCAGGATGGTTAAAAGTTCTAAAAGATTCCTACAGAATATGGTGTGAAATTATCTTTGTATCTTTTTCATTCCCTCTAATTTTTATGGTCTCAGATTTCTTTCCACTTATCTCATAAACATGAGGTGTGGGGTGGGGGGAGAGCCCCGTTGAGAAATAACTTAGCCTGTCATTTAAGAGCTGCTTTTCTGCCAACAATGGCTTGAGTTTAATTTACTAAGGGAGAAAATTGCAGTTGTTGGGCAAGTCAAAGCAGAAGGAGGAAGAATCAATGATCAGGATCACGCTTCAGTAACAGGCAAGGAAAAATGTCAGCAAGATATTAATCAAATAAATAATAGATGAGAGGTGGAGGGGGAGGGGGTGGCAGAGAGGTGGGAGGAGGACAGGAAGAAAGGAAGGGAGGAGGAAGGGAGGGAGGAGCAAAGGAAGGCAGGAAGCTGGGAAGGGGGAAGGAAGGAAAGAAGGAACCAAGGAAAGAATGGAGAATGAACAAATGAGTGAATGAAGAAAAGAATGAATAAAGGAAAACATGGGAGTCTCAATGCAGAAGAGGGAGAAGAATGGTGTAGGGGAAATGGCCCTGCTGTGGCAGGGAGAATGATGGTCTCACGGTTTTGTGCAAAAGCCTTCATGGCTCTCCATGGTCCAGAGCAAGGATGGGCAAACCACTGCCCATGGCCTGGCTCCTGCTGCCCAGCCCCAAGAGGGTGACAGCTTAGGGCTGACAGCCAGAGCCTCCCAGAAGTGCGGCAAGCAAGTTCTTGAGTTCTAAAGAAAGATCTTGGCAGCACAGCACAGAATCCTTTCCCCTCTCCAACCACCCTTTGCAGCGTTCGACAGTATAGTTTTATGCTGCTTTGTAATAAAGGGAGGTATTCTAATTCCAAGATACTGAGCCCAAATCTCAACCATTTATCTGAAGGCTAAAGATAATATACATGTTCATCAAAACTATTATAATGAGGACTAAACAAGATAAAGCAAGTAAAGCATTCAGCATGGTATCAGTGTCAGCTACAATTACTATTATTAATATTGTTATTATTATTAACTATATTTCAAGCTTCAGAAACTTATTATTCCAGCAAATGCTCCAAAGTTAAAAATGAATATGTAAATATAAAAATTCAGAGGTCACGGCTAGTGAGATCCTTAAGCAGTCTCAATCAATGGCACCTCTGTAATCACCCCATTATCTGAACAAATAAAAAAATGAGGCCAAAGAGTGGCAAATAGATATCCAAGTAACACATTTCGAGCAATAAAAGTTGAGCTGGGCCAACTCATGAGTGTACCAGAGAATTAGGCAGACATCCACGCAGTCACTGCCACACCGAATTGGGGCCAGCTCCCACCGCGTCCCTTGCGGGGGCAAAAGCAACCCCTGGAGGAGCAGAGCAGAAAGGCTCCATCAAGAAATCGAAGGGAGTGGCTGCACTGAGTAGTGTCCACCTCGTTCATTCATCCCAAGTGTATTAATCTGATAAGTCCCTCCTTCTCTAGAGCAGAGTGAGGAAGAGAGGTAAGGGGATGTGCTCACTGAGCTCCTCCCATGCGGGAGGAAACATCTAGAGGAAACATCTAGAGTTGGAGAGCAGCACTTCTCCATAACAGTGGTTTCGTAGAGAAATTCTAACTGTTTCAACTCCAGGTCAGGCCTCTCTGGCCAGAACATTGGGTCTGGGAACAGAGAGACAAAAGGTCTGTTCGAATGTTCTTAAGCTCTCTCGTTAACAATATGGTATATATTCTATAAAAAGTGTTTTGTTTTAGTGATGCATTTTCTTTCCTTGCAAGAGATTTTTCTTGGGGAGTTCATTCCCTTCACAAAGCCTAAGGAATCACAATGACAGTAGACAACACAATGGCAATAGACAAATAAAACCTAAAGCACGTAACGAGGGAAGTAACTGTATGAACAATTACCACAATCAGGGAAAGCACTAGCCTTGTCACCAGAAGATTTGATTTTCAATCCCAATTCAACCATTTCCTAACTGAATATCCTTGACTGGTCATTTAAACTAAAGTCTCAGTTTTCACATCTTTAAAATGCAGACGATCAAAGGTCGCGTAAGGTGTTTCACATGATGCTGGCCAGATCACCAAGGATAGATGTAGAAGCACCTTGAAGGTGCTGTGCGTGTACGTGTGGCATCTCCCAGGGCTTCAAATGTAGTTTAATTTAAAGGATCTTGTACCTCAGAATCACAGACAAAGGAAAAGAAGCCATCAGTGTTTTAACAGTATGTGACAGCAAAGCAAAAACAGAAAAGAAAAAGAGACCTTCTGTTTCCTCCCACTCATAAATCCATTAACTTTTCATGATGGGCTCAGCTCTGAAGAAGTTTTACATATAAGAGGATTTTCTCATTATGTAGTCCAAGGGCCAAATATTTGGGGGATCAATAATATGGGAATAACTGCACGGCGACAGATGTTATCTAGACTGAGCATGGTAAGCATTTTGTAATGTATGTAAATATCCAATCACCGCATTGTACACTTGGAACTAATAAAACATTGTACATGAATTATAATTCAATAAAAAATAAATAAATAACACAGACACCGAGTTAAGACAAAAAATAATAGTGAATAGAGTGCTTCTAATAAACAAGTGTGTAGTGTTTTACAGTTTCCAAAGTGCTTTTAAAATCTCTGAGCCTTTGATATCCATATTTTGTTGATTTCTGGGTATTATATGAGTGAATAAAAGCTTAGCTTCTGTCAAAAATAAATAAAAAAATGAGTAAATAAGTTGCCAAACAATTGGATATTTCATATAGAGGCAAAGCCACTATATTCATTCTTTTTTTACAAAGTCAGCCTGAATCTACCACTAATATCTTCTTGTAAATGCTTTTAATTCAAAATCGAAACAAAAGACGTGCTGCTGCTGAGAGCTTTAAGGTCTAGAATGCCTATGTGCTCCTTATTATAATTCCTTTCTTCAAAATAGGCATTTTGTGTCCCTGAAGGCCAAGCCTTGTGTTCACTCAGTTCTAGGAATTGATTAATGTGTTGGGATGTGATGTATATTTAAGCCAGACTCGTGGCCCATTAGCAAGTCACAAACCATGACTGTGCACAGCTCTGTGCTCAACTCTATTTTGCATTACAAAATGTTTATAAATCTGCCTTCCTTCCCAGAATGGTGTATAAACACATCAACAAATCGCATGTGTATTGAGGGAAGGGAGGTAGAAGGTTATGAATTTATCATTGCCTCAGGCTGTTCTGTGACAAATTAAATATGACCCTGGCCACTGAGGTCTCTACCGGGCAGTTGGTCAGAATGAACTCTAGACAGATTGACCCTCTCTTATTGGAGACAAGACAGCATCTCACCCAAATGTTATAATTTGTATCCCCCTCACCGGAAAGAAATTACACTGTGTTAAAGGCAAGCCTTTCATTTCTACAAGACTGCAGTCTTATGTTTTCCTTAGAGGACAAAGAGATTTTGTGGAAAAAAAAAAAGACACAAGACATAGGTGGAGAGCAAGGAAGAGGGATGGTGGGGACATTATCTTATTTCTATCCCCAGCTCCTGGGAGCAGGGTTCAGATTAGTTCAATATATATATATTCTCTTTTATATAAACATTTTCTGTTTCTGGAAGGTGAATTCTTTCCCCTCTCATCTTTGGGACCTTAACAGGAGGCAGAAAGGAGATAAAAAGGGGCCTCCAAGGAAAGGGCTCACAAATTTGCCCTGAATTCCCTCTGAGATAACTATCTAGATTCTAGTTTTCAACAGGATTCAGTCACAGGCAAATCCCATTTTCTCTCTTCATCTGAGGGTTTACAATTAGACTCAAAATGTAAGTGGTCTCTTTTTGTTCAGTGATTGGTGTGGATTTGTGCTTTGATATGAAACAGCTATCCTAAAAGGTCCTGTAGTCAATTAAAATGTTCATCTCTTAAAGCTTTAGCTTATAAAATAAGGTGTTTCCTTTTGGGTTATATATATTCTACCACAATAAAAAGAAAAAGAAATAAGGTGTTTTCTCCCAGAGAAGCACACATCCTAACTAGTAAGGGGAAAGATTTTCTGTGACTAGGTCATAGAATTATAGACTTTCAGAGTTGGAAGGGCTCTTAGAAAACTTGTCCACTACAGAATTTTCCAGAATGTAATTCTACAGGTTAGTTATAGCTTTTACAATAAGAATGGGTTCCAAAGTCATGGTAGTCATTAGTTCTGCTCAGCACCAACCAGTTTTCCTCTCCTCTGGGTATGTCCCAACTTTCTTGTAATTGACCAGGGTCATGTCTAATTCTGACCAATGAATTGTGAGTGGAAATTATATTCATTCCTTTTTGGCTGTAACATTCAATGACTGGTTTGAGACCCTCCTAAACTTTCTCATTTCTTTCTAGCAAAATGACCTGCAATTTTCATGATACTGTCTCTCTATCAGCCAGTATCCTTGAGTGACTATGAAGAAAAGAGCCCTTCTGCCATCAAGCCATGTTTGCACACGTTATGACAGAGAGTGAGAGAGAGAGAGAGAACTTTCTTACTCTGAGTCAATGAGATTTGGATGTGTTTTCTATCACAGCATAACCTAGTGTACAGTGACTGATGCAATGGTCAGTTAATACAGATTTATACAGGTTTCTTTACTGCATACACTTTCAAGGCTATAAAATGCTAATAGGAAACATGAATCTTCCAGAGAGGAATACATTAGGAAGCATTTCTCCAACCTAGTTGATCGTGGAAGATTTTGCTTTGTTTGTTTTAGATTCTTTGTGTCGTGCAGAAAACTTGCCACCATGTCAAAGATGGCTGTTCCACAGATCAATTAGGGAAGGCACTTTTACAGTTTACAAAATAGTCAGAAAAAGCCCTGAGGAATGAAGGTCTTCTTCAAGGTCACACTCAGTGAAGTAGTCAGTTAGCGGCAGACACGGAAGCTGAGGCCTGATGTCCGTGTCCTGGACTCGGCAACCTGGAGTAACTTCACAGGTGAACCAAGTGTTTGCTAATATTCAGACCTTTCACATGAGTCTTTAAAGAGCTAGGCCAGGGGACGCACCCATCCCACCTTACCACGCAAAGTAAAATCAATACGGACTTACCTTTTGCCCACAGAGAATTAAAACAATGAAACAATCATAAGAAAAGCTTAAAAGATTTTCCAACAAAGACAAAAGCCAGAGTTTTGGGGGAAAAATCTCTCAGCTGGATCTTCTGAACCAATACTCTACAATCCTCTGCAAAAAACAATCAGTTCTCTTGCTGAAAACCTGGCGGTGAGAAACTCAAGGACATATTACACTCATTTTCCTGGGGAAAGCTTTGACCAAAAATGAGATTTCAGCCTGGAATGAGGGGGAAAATATCTGATTCACTGCTGTTAAGCCACTGAGGACACCTCTCTCTTTTGGAACAATTTATTTTGACTGGTGCTAGAGGCCCGGGAGATCTTCCTCCCTAACGCAATCACAGTCATAGAGGGCTGGCTTTGAAGTTGTGGCAGTGAAGACCTACTGGAACATCATTTGGATTTAATCACAGTATTGGAGAGAAGGAGTAAAAGCTGTTTGAAAAATATCCACAAGCAAAAAAGCAAACTGCCGTACGGATATCGCCAGAAACGCTCTATGACATTTTTTTTTAAAAAACTACCTTTTGTAGCAACTCCATATTCGATCTCTGAGTTTCACCAAAGCACTGTATCTCACAAATTGGGGAAGATTCTAAATGGTACGCTGTGTCTTTCTTGAAATATGGCCCCCAAATGCAAGTTCTCTGTGGCAGCTTTGAAATTAGCCAAATTGTATTGGGTTCTTCACTGGAGTGAAATGAGATCTTTAGTTAAAAAGTAATGAAGCGTAATTGGAACATAAATAATTTTAAGACATTTTGGTCTGGGCCTGAACACTGGCATGTGAATAATTTTGAGTCATGCCCCAGGGAGTATATTGGTAGACACAGGTAGGGAGCATGAATTCCTATTACTGCCTTGAGGATTCCAGACACAATGGCTGGAGCAGACAAATCTCCGCTTTTTCAGTCCAAGAGCCTCTACAGGAAGCCTTCTGCTGTGCTGCTTACCCCCATGGAGCACAGAGAGCCCCACAGCCTCTCGTGCTCAGCTGCAGAAGCAGGAGCAGCTCAGCTCAGCAAAGCTGTCTCTGCCTCAGCAAAGACAAGTCACAGGCGTACTAGCCTGAGAGCTGCTCCCACAAAACATGAAGGGAAACCAGGATAAACAGGACTTGGGAAAACGACTTTGAAGCTGCTGTGACAGCTTCTTAGGAGGATCAGAATACAGAGGAAGGCACCAACTAGAATGCAGAAGGCAGTAGTAGACCAAACCTGGAAGCCCAGAACCTTCCTTTACCTGCTGTTCATTTGCATAGCCCCACTCCTCCAGAAAGAGGATGTCCAGACTCAGCAAAGGGGCTGCTTGTCTAATGGCTGCAACCACGCAATGACTAAGCGTCATCGTCTGCCTCCCACGGAACAAAATCTGATTGGAGCCCCTTTCCTGTCTCCTGGGTTGTCTAAACCTTACAAAGTGGCTCATCCCTAAGTAAAAAAGTGTGTTGTCATCTCACCTTCTTTTCTCCCTGGGCACTTTTCTAACTGCTAGTACTTCATAACTGCTCATAACGACCCTCATGAGAAAGATTTGACCATTTTGCAGGTGGCAAAATGTTTACCATTTTGCAAGTAATAAAACTGAGACAGAGAGGTTCAGTACTTTGCCCAAGGTTGCACAGCTAATGAACGTGAGAGCTGGAAAGTGAAGCCAGGTGGTCTAACTCCAAAACCTGTGACTTGAACCACTGCACCGGAACTGCCTCTCTAAGATATATCGCGGTACTCGCTTTAACCAAGAGAACTCAGGAGAAGAAGTCTCATTAGGGCAGGAGATAGAGAATGGGGTAAACAAACATGGTTGGAAGCAAATTCAAAGAAATGTGCTTCCTAGCACTTTCTTCAGAATCTGAGTTACATCTAGTGCATTAGGATGAGCATCACCTCCTTAACAGTTGAGACTCACGTAAAAGATCCAAATATACAGAATAAACCCTGTGCTACAGCACAGCAAGATAATGCCTCAGGGCACTGCAATAACTTATCAGAGGGGGAGATTAAATGATAGAAGCCATCCTTCTGCAGGGCTCTTTGGACTTGCTAGTCAAATCGTTATCTCCATGCGGTCTATGGCATAGGCTCTATGCTCGGCTCCTCTGCAACCCCGGCAGGTGAATGCAGAGACCTTGGTCACTAGGATGAAGCGATGAGGTGTCATGTCCCAAACTGCTTTATTTCCCATTATGTTTGATACTACAGAGCCACACAATCATCAGAAAGGGTTTCATATGTTGCAACTCCGTTTAAAAAAAAAAAAATCTCCTTTAAGCATAGATCGCCTCTATTAAGAACACACTCTCCTTCCTTCGCAATAGAATTTTTCATCTCTTCTCACTATTTGTGCTCCTTAACTCACTCTTCTATCCACAGCAATCTGCCTTCCACTCCAAGAAGGTACTCAATTGCCCCTGCCTACATTATCAACGACATGTCATTGTGTCATTGTATCATTCTATCAATGATTCATCTGAGCTTCTAATATCAGTATAGTATTTGACACTGATGACCTCTCCATCCTTCTTGAAACCCACTGTTTTGGTGGTTTGGAGGATATCATCCCCCACCCCCTACCCCCGGGTTCCTTCTTACCTCCATAGTTTCTTGTGTCCCAGTTTCTTTCTTGAGCACTGATTTTTCTGCTCATAATTTAAATCAGTGATTATCAAACGGGGCATTATGAACCCCTAATAAGGGGATGCCATGGGGATAAGGATTTGATAGGTGGCCTTATAGATGGTCTCAATGATCACTGCCTCATGGTATCATATCTTCGTATAATCCAGTGTGGACTCTCTTCTAGTGAATAGAACACCGCAGACACAGTGTGATGGCCTTCTGAGATCATGCTGTGTAAAGACTGTAGCTTCCATCTTGAAAGACTTCTCTCTTGAATTGTTCAACCTGGAGAACCAGCTGACATACGGAGAGGCCCATGTGATGAGGACAGAGACCTGCCGAAAGCCATCTGAGTGAGCTTGAAAGAGGATGCTGTGTCAGTCAAGCCTTCAGACGAGACCACAGTCACAGCCAACAACTAGACTGCAGCTCGAGAGACCCTGAGCCAGAGGCACGAGCTACGCCTCACCAGACTCCTGACTCAGAAACGGCGAGATAATAAATGTTGGTCATTTTAAGCTGCTGCATTTTGGAATGATGTTATGCAGAAATAGATAATATACGAACCCTAACCATAGGCTTCACCATGCACCTCTCCCTGCCTCCACTGCTCCAGTCCTGCCTGCAGCCTCCAGCTCCCACCCATAGCTCCCTTTCTCCACCACTACCAGAACCATGCAACCAGAGCAGCTTTGTTTTGATGTCTCCTATAAACTGATTTTCCTCATATAATTTCAGTTGCACAACTATTTACACAGCTAAAAATTGGGGTGAAAGACAGTGCTCTAAATGTTGGTGTTTTTCATGGTTCCATGTTTGGCTTGTTTCCCAGTTCTTCTGTGGAAATCATGCCGATGTCCATATCAGTGATTACCTCCCCCTATTTTTATAGTTCCCAAATGCCCATTCCTAGACTTACCTCAGAACTCAACTGATCATTGGCCATCTCCACTTGAATGTCCCATAGGCACCTGAAAGTGAAAATGTTCAAACCCAAACTTACAAACTTTCTTGCAAAATATATTTCTCCTATATTTCCCACTTTAAGAAATGATGCAGCCATTACCCAGATCATCCTTAATTTCTCCCTCTCATGCCCCAATGTTCTTTCAACAATCACTTAAAATCCCATAAAATTCTTTTCCTTCCCATGCCTTGGGTCTATATCCTGTGTCCCTACTGTCACCCTCTTAGTTCAGGCCACCGTCATTCCTGCCTGAATTATTTCAACACCCTCGTAAACGATCTACCCACATCCACATAACACAAAGGTGGAAAGATCAGGTCCTTATTTCAGACTGCCTTGTTTGAATCCCACCTCTGTTACTTACTCACTGGGTAGATTGAATAAATCATTTACTCTCTCTCCTTCTAGTGATGTCATCTATAAAACAAGTATAATAACAGCACTTGCCTCATAAGGTGGTTTTAGGTATATATTAGCTGATTCATGTAAAACGTTTAGAACACTTCCTGGCATGTTGAAAGCTCTCAATAGATGTTAGTGATTATTCAAAAGCAGTCTAGTAGAGAGGTAGGGGTGTGGACAGCTAGTCTGATGGGTTTGAATTCTTATTTGCCATTCATTATCTGAGTGAACCTGGGAAAGCTACTTTACTGTTCTGTTCCTCCATTTCTTCATCTGTAATATGGGGATAATAACAGTGGTCAACACATAAAATTGTTGTAATGCTGGCATATGCTGAACGCTAGCCAAATATTTTCTATTATTATCCATTATGCCACTTTTAGGTCCATTCATCACCTTGCAAAAGTGATATTTCCAAATCAGGTCTAACCTCAGATCTAAACTTCATGACATTCCCCTGCTTATAGCTCTTTGATGGCCCACCCATCACCCCTTAGCACAGCATCCTACAACCTTCATGATCAGGCAAACCTCTCAAGCTTCATCTCTCCCCCTTCCTCCCCACTGAAACTTAAACTCCCATCAGACTAAGCTACTTGACCTTCTTCAAATAGGCCGTCTTTTCACATGTCTATCTGTCATTGCAAATGCTGTCCCTTCTACCATAAATACTCTTTCTATCCTACTGAACCGGTAACTCCTATCCATCCTTTCAAAATTTGGCTGATGATATCAAATTTTCCAGAAAACTTCCCCAACCACCACTGACGCCCTGTGCAACACACACATACACACACACACACACACACTAACACACCCATGCATGCAAGTAGATCCTCTCATGAGCACCTGTAGTTCTCTGTGCAAATTCTATATCTAATAACTAAGAAATGTAACTAACTGTGTACATTTCTTTCTTTCTCCACTAGACATGAGCTATGTGCCCCAGCACTGAGTGGGAACATATGGAACATTGTAGGCCCTCAATAAATATTTCATCAATGAATAAATGAGGGCTCTGATGTAACATTTCCTTTTTCTTTGAGAAAGTGTATGAACTTTATTTTGTTCCTACAGTCGACTTTTGTAGCGCTGGCTTCATGTAGTGTGGCGACACTAGAGGGATTCTTAGTAAAGATCAAACAAGTACATAGTTCTGGACAAGAGGGACCCGGAGAGGCTCCAGAGACTTTGCACCCGTGTGTCCAACTTGGCCCAAGTGAATGAAGTCACAACAATCTCTTCAAGACTGTCTGTTCCATAGCTTCGGGCAGGAGCATACCTGGCTAGAGTTTACTATTTTTAATTCCCCACTCCCACAAAATTCCACAATAATTATTGTGAAATTGAAGGTTTTGAGTACTTTAAGCAAAAGCTTCAGACCAACAATCCCAAGGAGGTAAGTTTTGTGTCTCACCCTCTAACAACTCTTTCAGTACTCAAGTGACTTAGACGGGGACTCCATTAGCCAGTGTATTGATTTCCAGTTGGTGGGAGGGCCAAGGTCTGAATCACTTCAGTAAGTGCCCAGAAAGATAAATAAGGAGACTAGAGAGCTTCCTGTCTTTTTAGATTTAATCAAGGAACTGCTAAGTTCCTGATTCTTAAAAGCATGTAAGAATGAGGAAGTTATGCTTTTTTTTCTCCCTAAACAATTTTCTCTTTTGATACCCTGAAGATGAAAAATAACTGTTGAGAAATGGCATGTACTGCTGATAGAAATGAGAGACTGTCTCAGAGCCTTAACAGCAACCAAAAAAATGAGGAGTGTCTGTATTACTAATGAGATCTCTTACTGAGCCCACTGGTTTCGTAAAGGTTCTAAACGTGAGATAAGCAAGGAGAGCTTTCTCAACAGAACCTTTGTCTGTAGGTAGGAAAAAGAAGTGAAGGGAAAAGTATGCCTATAAAACTGATTGAGAAGGTAAGGAAAGATCTCTCTTTATATTTCTAACATAGAGAAGTGGAATCGTTTTTCAAGGATGCGTTTTCATTACTAGGATAAGGCAGCAATACACAGGGTAAGATTAAAGGAGAGCATTTTTATTCTTTGTAGTGTATAGCTATTGGGATCTTTGGCATTTTCTTTGGCATAAATAATTTTCCCAGAGAGGCTGGCTGGAAGTTTCTATGCTGCTGCAGAAATAGAAGCAATAAACAAGTTATTGGAATTTTTATGTAAGAAAAGACGACTCATAAAAGTCTATAGAGAACATCAGTTTCACCACCAACATAAGGAACACAGCAAACCATTTATTCGGTGCTTGATTAGCGCCTAATTAACTAGGGAAACACATTGAGCTAAACACTTTATAAGCATTATATTATTTAAATACCAATTCTGGGATTTAGGTATTATATTTGTTTTTACTGACCAAGCTCATCTTGATCCTTGTTGCAATCTTCCTTCGCTCACCCTGTCCCAGCCATGTGACTTTCCTTCTATTCCTTGAATTCCCATCTCAGAGCTTCCTACACAGACTGTTTCCTCCATCTGAACGCTTTCCCCTGCAAGTCTTTGTTTGGCGACTTCCTTCTCATCCTTCAGGTGTCAGTTTACATCTCTCCATCTCACAGAGGCTCTTCCTGACTCCGGGGCTCAGGTTGCTGCCTGCCCCTCCCAGTCACTCTCCAGCCCTCCCTCTTTATTTCTCTCCCTTACAGCAGTGGTTCTACAAGTGTGCTCTGTAGCCCTGTGGGGGCCTTTGAGACCCTTTTAGGGGACCCATAAGGACAACAACATTTTCATAATAATACTAAGATGTTATTGGCCTTTTTCATTGTGTTGACATCTGCAACTAACGGTGTAAAAGCAACGGTAGACATCATCCTTGGTGCCTTGGCATGAATCAAGGCATTGGTACCAACTGTCCTAGAGGTCATTGTATTCTTCAGCGCCATGAAGTCACAGGATGCAGAAACAAAAACCAACAAGTTGCTTCAGAATATCCCTGATGAAGCAGTAAAACCTATTGATTTTATTAAACCTTGACGCTTGCGTGTACACCTTTTCAATCTTCTATGTGATGAAATGGGAAGAACACATAAAGCATTTTAGCCGCACATCGAAGTATACTGGCCATCTGGAAGAAAGGCGCTAGGAGGATTGAATTGAGAACAGAATTCGCTAATTTTTCTTCATGGAACAGCATTTCTATTCAAAGGAACTGAGAAATCTGGGCATTTGGCAGACATTTTCTTAAAAATAAACAAAATGAGTCTATCACTTTAAGGAAAACAATTGACAATATTTGTTGCCAGTCATAAAATTTGAGTTTTCCAGGAAAAATTAGAGTTTTGGAAAATTTGTATGTGCCACCAAGAGCTTGAAAGATTTCCCAAACTTAAGACTTTTCTGATGAGAACAGTGGTAATATTAGCAAATGTGATATTTTATATTGTATAAAAGAAATATGTCAATATTTAGAAGATGTACATAACTTAGTGAACCAATATTTTCCAAATGACCATTGCATAATATTACAAAATCATGAATGAATACAAGATCCATTCAAAGTGCAAGATAGACTGATGGCTTTTATTGCAACAGAGTATGCCTGGCCTCACGCCCAGTTGCATGAGCTGTGTGGTATAAGTTGCAGAGAGACCAAAGAAAAGACCTGGAGATGGCGTACGAGACATAAAGGTTTATTGAATCTTACTTATGGGGAATGTCCAGGAGTGACCGGACAGAGGCTTGCACCTGCACCTGCTGCCATGAACAGGGAGGGGTTGCTTATATATGCAGGGGAACAAAGACCGTGTGCTTGCCAAGAGGGACTGTCCTTGCATGGCCAGAATTGCAAGGATCAGTAGCTCACATAGAAGGGCTCTGTGTTCCCTCAGAACGTGATGTTCCCTCAGAACGGGATGGTTGGCATCCTGCCCAGAAAGGGCCAGGAGGACACATAGTTAAGATAAGGCAGGTAGGCTGGTGCCCCTACAGTGTATGAAAAGTTCATTGATAAGATTTTAGATTCTACATTGCAATTAACATTTAAGAAGCTGCCACTTGCCCAGCTTTATCACCAGCTTGCATTCTATTCTATATTTTTAATTACCGCTTATCTCCATCCATCAGATTGTTAGCCATGAGAAGAGGTCTACCTCTATCTTAATCATTGATACCTGCTGTGCCTTAGAGAGTGACTGGCACGTACCAGATGCTCAATGAGTATTTGATTGTGTAAATGGATTACCATTTTAAAGATGAAGAAGCTGAGTCTTAGCGACTTGAAGTTATGTACCTCGGGTCACAGATCTAGCAGGCTGCTGAGGAGAGATTCAAATTCAGCTCTGTCCAATTTCAAAGCTCATGCTCTTCATTCAGTCACTCCACCAACTTGCCTCTGAGGTGAAGATTTTGAAGTGGTCTGGTCACACCAATATCTGGCTTTCACATCAACAGACTTCCAGCCTTTGTGAACTTTCATAGCATCTGCTATTTGATAAGAAATGATTTTAGAACTACAGGAACCTTAGAGAGTATTTAGTCCTGCTTCTCACAGACTCACCCAGGGGCACACATTTAGTTATTCATACAGCTGAGAAGCAGCCCTGGAGCTTCCATCCATACCCATTAGGGCAACATGTGCGGAACCAAGGCCGTGGAAATCACGAGAAGCAGTTTTCATTTCTTCTGCCTCATCCCCAGCTCTCTTTTTACTAAAACCCCAGATGAGGAGGAAAGGTGCGAAAGAAATGAGCCTCGCATGCTAAATTGAGGGCTTTAACTTTCTGACCACAGCTGACATTTTCCCATAGCTGACAACCAGGTCACAGATCTTGCAGAGCTGTGCCTTGATGAATGAGACCCGGCTCCACCAAGCAGGCCCCATCCTAGCAGAGACTGAAGCATCTGAAGTGCAAGCATATTCTGGCGATTCCAGCACTCGGCAGAGGCACAGGGCACAAGTCTTTAGAGAACAAGGCCCTTTGGAGAGGCCCTTGCCAAATCTCTCTTGTAACTTAATTACTTTTCCTTTACACATGACACTTAAAACAAACCAACAACAAAAATACTTTATTACTAAATCATTTGAAATGCTGCGAGGCAGCCACCAAAACAGATGTGACTCAAGCTGTCACTAAAGAATATGTTCACGTGTCTGTTCACAGGTAACACAGCTGAACAGCTGGGGAATAGAATGAAAGGGGCCCCGTGCCTCCTACACTTGGTGCTAATGGTGCTCAGAGCAATACTGACCTCACACGGATGCCAACGCTCAGGGAAGTACGCGGGATCAATGTTGGCCTTAAGCACTGAGTGGCTACTTAGCAAGGTAAGCTCACTGGCTTCTAGCACAGAGCAGATGATCAATAAATAATCATTGAACGACTAATTTTCCACAATGCCAGTGCATATTTCATGCATTCACCCTGAGTATGGCTCATTTAATCTGGAAACTCTGTGGTTATACCAAGACCAAACAGATCTGCTGTCTGGAGCAGAGAAAGTCCAATTCGTAAATCATGGTGTTTACACACTTCTGTTGCTAAAGAGGATAATATCTCACCGTTAGAGAAATCTTATATCCAGATCACAGCTGTCAGATGAAAATGCTGACTTAGCCCACAGCCCTACCACAACATAGAAAATAGCAACGTCTACCTCTCCTAGAGGAAATTCAAACACACTATCATTTGTGGGACGGGGGAGAAATATTAAAGAAGTCAGATACTTAAATTACTTGAGTTAATAATAGGTTTAAAATTATCCTAATTAATGCATTTGCTAATTATTTTTCCCTAACCTTGACATTATTCATTTTAGTTCTGGATTTCAATCTATACCTCGACACAAAATAAGTGCTTAATAAATTTTTGTCAAATTAATTTGATACCGTCATTCTCAAAGTATGGTCTGAGGACCCCTGGGAGCTGCAGTGTACTACAGCAGCTTTTATCTTCTCAAAAGCATTAACAGTCAAATTTTTAAAAATTTTATGAGCCAGTCATTAAATATAACCATTACCAAAAGTTAAATTATAAAAACTTACAATTAAACAGATTATACTAAAATAAAGGTAATATATACTCAAAACCCATCATTTCCTAGATACTTCACTACATTTCACTATGTCTAGGCTTTTGAGGTTGTCTATAGCCATTGTATTTATATGGTAGAAGTCTTACATGATGCTGTGCTGCTGTGTGTTTCTTCCCAGCTCTGGAGCATCAGCCATGTTGAGAATATTTACACCAGGGTTATTGTCGAATGCTACAAATTGGGCTTTTCTTCCCTCCCTTGTGAACTGGTTATCAAAATATTTACCAGGACACCACTTCCTGAGAGTTCCTAAGACTCTTAGGTGTTCTACCAAGTCCTCCCTTTTCAGGTGAGAGGTTAAATTTTCTTCATCTATGTCAACAGATTGAATGCAGAAGCAGATACGAGCCTACAACTGTAAGCTAGATAGTATTTTTCAAAAAATATAAAACTATGCCCTTCTCACTTTCTTTTTTCACAAAAAGTGTTATTTGTGTGAACATGGAAACTTTTAATTTCTATTTTTAAATGGATCAGTATTTTTATTCTTAGTTTTACATTCTAGTGAGATAAATATTGATAGACATACAAAAGCAAAAGCTCTCGGGTCTTGAATAATTTGTTAAGCCTATGAAGGAGACTGACATCAAAAGTTTGAAAACGCGTAATTTGTGCTTTTTCGACACAGGAGAGTCAAACTAGAAATGCGGGTCTATATTCCTATGCCTCCGTGAATTTGGGAAATTAATTCTTGACCTCTTCAAATCTTTATTTCTCCATTTGCAAAAAGACAGTGCCCAGCAGGATGATCTCAATGAATCTTATTTTAGCCCTTAGATTCTGCAACTACAAGAATTATAAATGAGCTCTGCTCCTAGTTTGAAGGCAGTAGAAATGTTTTTGCTTTGTCATCGTTTTCATTCCTCCAACCCACATCATCACTGTCCTTAATAATCTTTTCCACCGAAGCTCCTGCCCCCAAATGGATTTAACACTCGATTACACTACTATAATTACAGAAGTCACTACTTCCAGTTGTCGAATCATCAGACCAGCCTTGGACTAAACTATATGCCATGAGGCAGACACAAAAACGCAATGCAGACCAACAAAATGCCACGATTTAGTGATACCCTATCCATCAGGTGGAAAATGCAATGCCTAACGCAGGCACTGCGACAGAATTTAATAACGCAGACTACCGCCCAGGCCCTGCTTTGCATCTCTCCACAGCAGCAGAGTGAAAAAGACATGTGCTGCCTGAGTATTTCCTCTTTTCTTTGCAAACACCACAAATTAGCGTCTGCTTCCCGTCCTTAAGAACGTGTGAATTATCAGTCTTAACTGAAGGCAAGTCTGCGTCTGCTTTGCCTCCTCCGAAATCACTGCAGCAAAATGCAAATGATGTCTGAAATAAAAGGCCCTTGCCAAGCGCGCCAAGACTGCAGCCTTCACTTTCCTATCACATCTGCGTCTCCTTTCCCTCGCGCACCGGCAGCCAGAGACGTGTAATAGTATCCCAGGCTGCTGGGAATTCAATTTCCAGATCCCCTCCCGACACCTAACAAACGACCAGAGAGGCACCCCCGCCCGGCGCGAGGCTGCGCGGGGATGGAGACGCCGAGGGCGCGCGGGGCTAAGGCGGGGCTGCGGGCGCGCCCGGCGCCCCCGCGGGTCACGGGCTGATCCGGGCCCGTCGGGGCCGCCAGGGAAGGGGCCCAGAGATGGGAGCCGGGCTAAAATGGCTACCAGCATCGCGGTTGCCGGGAGAGGGCTGCTCTGTGCCGCCGGCTCGTCGCCCTCCCGCGGGGCCGCGTGTGCCCGGCCCGCGCCGCCAGGTAGCCTCCGCCTCCCAGCAGCAGCCTGAGCGCGGCCACACGCCCGCGCTGGGGGCCCCTCCAAGGCCAAGGCGAGGCTGCCGCCACGCCCTCCTGTAACTCTGCGGACGGCCACGCCGCCCCGCCCTCCTCGGCGCGGCACGTGCGGCAGTGTCGCCATGGCAACCTCCCTCTCTCCTGCTCTGTGGCGTTAATGAACAGCTGAGACGCGGAGCGGCCCTGAACTTGATGCGGCGCCTGTTCAGGCGGTCCTCCGAGGGCTGAGTTTCCGAACTATTGTTCTCTGCGCAATCGACTGCTTCCCGGAGCTAGAAAACCTACCCCTGGGTTTCAAACGTTATCCCCATCGTTCCCGGGCGGAGCGTGTCAGTGAATCCCATCGCTCTCCTGCAAGGAGGTGCAGCCCAACAGACTGGAAGGATCAGGATTCAGCTCCAAGCCCAATTTCCTGACGCTAACCTTGGAAGCATTTTAACGTTCGGATGCTTCCGTTTTAAGAGAGATAAGCCATTAACAGTATATAATTATTAAATATTACATTATGTATATTAATAATTATATGATTACCTTCTCTCCTTCTCCCACCTATAATTAATGTTTGAACGTGCAGTGTTCTCTCTAGCTATGGCTTATCAGAATGTTCAGGGAAATGGCATTCAGGGAAGTAAATTGATAAACAACTATTCCTTTTAATTGAGAGTGATTGAAAATAATGACCCCAAAGGATAAAACTGCGTGTGCTCATTAAGAATCAAAGAAATGCAAATTAAAATAGCAAAGGTATGCTATTTAGTAAGGACTTTGTTTATTCGTTTTTAATCATAGCCAGTGCTGACAAGGGTGTGTTCATAATGGCTGGTGAGTGAGTAAATTGGTATAATCTTCCTGGAGACAGTTTTTTCAAGAAATAATTAGAGATTGAGACAAAGTACAGCTACAAGTTGCTCCTAGCAGCAATGTTTATAATAGGTTTTTTTTTTAAATGCAGCTAGATGTAACACAGAGGATCAAATAAAGAAATCAGTACAATGAGATATTGTCTATCTTTTAAAAATGAAATAAGAGAATACATAATTGCTTGAAAGATACCTTGATTTATTGTGAAGTGAAAAGTAGATATTAAATAGTGATTAATTTGACTATATTTTTATTTTATTTGAATATATTTAACAAGGAAAATGTTAACAATGGTTATCTCTGGGCAGACGAATTGCAGGTAACTTTATCTTGTTCCTTATTCTTTCTTTGAGAGTGACAAGCATTGTTTTATATAACAACAAAAAACCCACCATGTTTTTTTATTGTCAACAGTTTCGAGTGTTTTATGAATAAATACATATACATATTTATAATAATGTATTATAACCTATTTACATGTAGATTATAATTAAATATGTTTTCCTCAACGGAAAATATAAAGATTTTAGTAGAAAAAAGCTCTGGATCACCCTAATCACTTGTTTTTTCCCCTCAGATATCCAAGTATTGGCATTTGGTTTGGAAAGGAAATATTTCTCTAATTCTTTACTTTCTACTGAAGGGAAGCAAAATGAGTTTCCGTTGAAAACATAATGATACTAAGGAATACTCAAAAACATTTTAGCATCATAAACCTTCATTAAGGATTAAAGCTTTCCTTTTGTTCTCAGTCTCTGGCTACAGAATTGCAAGTGGAAAAGCAGTTGTTGGTTTAAAGTGGAAATTCAGGAGTGATGAGGCCTGGCTCCAGTGCCAACCAGATAGTGCTCGAAGTGGAATCCTTCGAAACTGCCTTACTGTGGTCCCTGCACCCAGGCCCCAAACAGCAGGGAGTGGGCTGGCATCTCATTCACACAGAACAAGTTGATCTGTCAGGGAAACTGCTCTCTTCCCGCCCTGGCGAGAGCGAGCCCGGCTGCTGTCAAGCAGCTGGGGCGAAGGCCTGCAGAAGTGCGCTCGAGGCCCCTCGGGGCTCAGGAAGACTCAGGGAGACCCGTCCTGGCCAATGGTCGCCATGAAACCTGGCCATTTTAAGGCTTCAGAACTGCTCCCTGTGAGTAATCCTGAAGAAAATAAATCACAGACCTGGGCAGAGATACAGCTACGAGAATGTTTGTTTTTATATTATTTTGTAACAGTAAAACTTTAGAATCCACACAGATGCCTGAGTTAAAGAAATTACATCACAGCTGGACTATAAAAAACTATGTTGCCGTTAAAACCGAAGATAGAGAAGACTATTCAGTGACGTGAGAAAGTGCTCACAGTGCAGTGTTAAGAGAAAAGAAAGGATGTTAAATATAGAATGTACAATGTGACCCCACTTTTATAAAATATTTCATATTACACACCATATTTAATGTACCACATGCATAACTGGAAATTTAAGCTCCAAAATTATAGATTGCCTGTACTTTTTCTTTTAACATCTTTAATAAATACATTAATAATTAGCTAGTAGTGGTTAAGGAATTTTTAATAAGATATTAATGGGAGAATGTTTTATTAGAAGCCAGGGAAAGGTACTCTGGGCTCTGACAACTTCTCAGGTGTGCATTTTGCAGGCACCTGAAAACACCTTCAAAGCATACATTTTATTAGCTCAGCAGTTAAAGGATGATCTGCCGCCGGGGTCACATCTCCCATCTCGCATACCCACTCATCTGGACGAGAGTTCTTGGACCCTGTCTTTCTCTCCAATCTGATTGGTAGAGCAGATAAGACACGCTTCAACTGAGGACATCTGTTTACAGCATTGAAAAGATTAAATCTAGCTAAAGGTTGTCCAGGTAAGCACGTCCTATGCATTCTCAGAGTCCACGCATGCTCTGGATTCTGGTCTGACTTTCCGTAATCTACTTTCTTATAAATGGGGAAATGGTTGACCACATGACTATCTACTTGACGATGCATAGGGCTACCCCCTCAGGGTGCATGGCCAAGCTTTTCAGGCTTTCAGAGCTTTTATTGCCTTATCCCTGCTTATGGCTGGAGCCTCAAGTCCCAGCCTGGCCCTTCCCCCTCCTGTGCTGAGCCGTAATGAGACCACAACAGCTAACACAAATGGAGTCTTTATGATGTCCTGGACATGCCGGCGAACCTATGCAGTAAGTAAGTTCTTCCCATTTTACAGATGGACAAACTGAGGCACAGACATTAAACAATCTCGTCATCCACAGTTCCCATCATCCACAGTTAATAAACATTAGTGCCAAATTTATTTACTTCCCTCAGGAGGCTCAGCGCCAGCTCTTAACTGTTACACCACCACCCAGATATTCAGTTTGCGAAATAAGTGATTGGCTTCAATGACTTTCTGCCTTACCCTCAACTCTCCCCTCTGTGTAGAAAGCCCCTCCACTTAGCCAAACTCTGACTCTTGTTTCAAAACACAGACATCATGTATCTCCTCTGAAAACTCTTCCTCAATCATCTTAGGTAGGCTTAAGGATTTTCCTCTGTGCTCTCATGTGTACCTCAGTTGTTGTGCTCATCCCATTGCTGTAAGGCATGTTTATTTCTCTGCTTCCACCGTTAATCTGTGAGCCCTGCAAAGCCAGCGTTCAAATTTCTGTTAATCTTTACGCCGCCAGTGCCCCACATAGCATCTTACAGGTTAAAGGTTCTTAATAAGTGATGTGTGTATGAATGATCATGAGGAGCACCATATAGTTCTGTTTGCCCAAAAATAAGGCCTTTAGTGTTCCACGATGACAGTTACTGTCCCTCCACTGAAGTAGGCGCTGTGTAGATGAACATTGGACTAGCAGCTGGAAGACCGGTATAATGCCAGCTTTCCTCCTTAAAGCACAATCCTCGCCTTGCTGAGTTCTGAAGTGTTGAAGTGGACCTATCTGTGGGGAGGGAAGACAGAACGTTAGGAGAACAGAGGAAGATATTATCAGGTATAGTTTTGACGATGTTCAGCTAGTCTGTTAGGAAAGAGGGCCCCGATAGGGTGGGACAGAGTATGGCTGAGTCTGATAAAGGGCTCAGGACTCAGCATGTGGCCAGAAAAAGAGCTCACCTTGATGAAGTTCTGCAGTTGGCAGCCTGAAAATATCAGCAGACCATCTACTTTGGGCAGGTCACACTTCCGCCACCTCACAGGCTACACCAAGACAGGCATGAAACCCATGGTCTCTCAGAATCAATGTTCTTGAGTAGCGAAAGATTATTCTTGCTGGTTTCACTCAGGCCTCTAGTGGGACTGCTTGAAGCAGTGGAAGGTAACTAATATTTATGCATTAAAATGCATACGTAATTAGTTTTAACATAAAGACATGTTTCTGTTTGCCTCGTTCTTACCATTTGCATCCTCTTACTATTACGCCTGAAGTTTTATTAAGCTATCTCAACTCTCTTTTGGAACAACCTGAGAATAAATAAATTCATAAGATGAAAATAAACAACTGCTGATTCATCTTGAGGCTCTGGTTGGAACTTTGCTTTGGGCTTCTAGGTTTATTTGTGACCACATTTCTAAGGGAATGTGGGATATCCTCACAGATACCAGAAGAAGGGTGTGAAAAGAAAGGGTCAAAAGTCCAGGAGCCTCTTGGCCACTCATTTGGAGGAAAATAAAACCAGTTTCACCCCAAATATTTCCTACATTCTAATTATAGAAATTGAGGTTTGGCTCTTTAGAGGTTCATTTGACCATCATGGAAAAATTTATTTCATGTTATAGTGCTAGTGCATTTTAAACTAAGGGTTTTTTTTTTTTTTTTTGAAGTTCTGCAAAGTTCTCATAGATATCTAGTGACTCCTTGTGGAGTTTTCTCTCTACATGTAACAATTCACTGAAAAGTTGAGAAATCACAGAATCAAAGGGGCTGTAGAAGTATTTCATGCTCACTTCTACCCAATTGAAAATTTATTTTGCAGGAACCGTGAAAGAGGGTTGAAAATCCCTGGTGACAAGAAGGCATCTTTTGGATTACTGCCTCCTCTCTTCTCCTCTAATGGTAAATAGATTTACAAACCATGTCGCAGTTTTCCTGGGGTTTTGCCACAGAGGTAACCATTTCAGCAGGGCCCACCAGGAAAGTAAAAGAGAGAAGGGGATTTCACACTGGCCGAAGGCTGTGATGCCCATTTGTGATTCTGTGGGAGAACCAGATCCTCAAGAGAGTTGGTCTTACTTGACGTCCAAGTAATCAATGTTCCAAGTATAATGAGATGTCTCTAAAATCCTCTCCACCCGAAAAAGAACATGCCAAATATCCCTCTTACCTTGAAATTTCACCACTACTTTATGTTTTTCGTGTTCGATTAATATCCAACAAGCTAAGTAAGTAGGCGTTTGTCATTTGGGTGTCAGTACCAAGTCTCTTGCCCTGATAGTCCCCTCGTCTTTTGTGGAACAGTTGCCTGTCACGTTGTGTGTTGTGTAGGTGGGAAGGGAAGTCTACTTGTCCACTTCCTACTCTTGAAGGCTGAGTACAGTCAGATGGGTAGCCAAGCCACCCAGACAGCTTCTCCCGGGACACCGGACTTTAGGAAAGTGAGCAGGAACCCAAGAAGCACATTTGAGATGGTCATTGCATCAGTGGTGCCCAACCTGACTCTTCCAGCTATGAGCCCATCTCCTCACCCAATAGAGCTGTCTTGGATCTTGGCTAGTTCCGTAGTTCCACCATTTCTTGGCATTCCCAATATCCTTCTAATGCAGTCTCCTTTTTGAAAAAGTAAGCCAGATTCTAGAATTGATTGTGGTGGTGGTTGCACAAATCTGTGAATATGCTAAAAACTGTTAAATCAAGCAATTTACATGGGTAAATTAATTGCTATATGAATTATATTCCAATAAAGCTCTTACCAAAAAAAAGGAAAAAAAATCTGCCAGGGTTGGCTTTCATTGCTTGAAACATAACCAGATCTAACTGATATATTCCTCCTGTCAAAATGCAGGTATCTAGCCAGAAAGTATTGCACATTCTCAAGTCTCTTTAACAGTGAGTTTACCAAGAAAAAGTAATGGGGCATTAGTTTTGATGGGGCTTGAACGAGCCTAGCAAATACAGTGCTATTCCGAGAGGGCAGCCAACAAGGAGGCACCACGTGGGAGAGATTTTAGATGTTCAGACCAGCACGAGGCATTGAACAGTGGGGGTGCTGGAGGTGGAGGTGTGGATATGTATAGTCCCTAAGAGGAGGGAAGTTTATTTGTCTCTGGTCCTTAGTCCATAATTATCTGAAATCATATACCTAGGGCCAAGTTTATAACTTCTCTCCTGCAAATCATTTATTATTCACCCCATTATTTCTAATAACAAGTGTAGTATTTGAAGATAAAGGACACACCTGTGAAAAATGCATCATTAACAATTAATACACGTTGCAAACCCTGGGGTAAAATCTTTCTGTGTTCTATTTTATTTCCAACTTGTAACAGCTCTGTACGGCAACCTTGAACAACTTAGTGGTTTTCTCAAGGTTACAGAGCCAAGAGGTAAAGGAAATGAAATTCAAACTCGGCTTCGTCTGATTCCAAAGGCCGTGCTCTCTCTTCATGTCCCCTATTATGCTTTCCTTCTAAGATGAAATCTTGAAATTGCCAATCATAACCTAGGGTGGGAAGAACCAGATAATAGTAATAATAAAATATATATATCTCCTGACTAATAAAATGTGAATTTTCAATGAAATCAACATGGTGAGCAACATTTTTTCCTTTTTCATACATACACCAAAAAACCCCACATCATCTAGGAATGTAAGATCCCTTTAATTTGTCCTAGCTTACCTCCTAGTCTCATCTCTTCTTCCCTGCACCCTGCACACTCCACAGACCAAGAGTTACTGATGTGCCATGTTTACTGGAGTGTACACATACTGTTCTTTCTGCTCAAAATATCCTTCCTCAAGTGCCTGCATTTTTGCTTAATCATTTCAGGGCAAACGGCTCAGTTCATCTTCCCTTGACTAGCTCCCCACAGTGGATAAACTCAACACCCCCCACCCTTCGACAGACATCTAAAGTGTCCTGTGTCCACCTCTGACACAGGCCCTTTCAGTCTGTGTTATATTGGTGGCTCACTTCTTTCTGCCACTAAAGGGCAAATTACGTGAGTCTAGAAACTGCATCTATTTGTCTTTAAATTTCAGTCCCTATCCAGCACCTGGACTATATTCAGTATCCAATAATTACCTGTTGGTGAATTGAACAATCATTCAGTAGTTTGGAAAACTAAAATGGTTTTAGCCAAAGCCTAATAAACTCAATTTAGTATATGATAGGATGTTTTGGTTAAACAAATAATCTGTTAAGAGATTATCTATACCATAAATGTTATCAAAGAACCATCATATCGTGAAATATATGAATACCGCACTAAACATAACTTAATTTCTCCTTGATAAAATGATTTTGGACATTATGATGTTTGGGGACATTGTAGGCCCTCCTTGGTTGTCATCAGTAGGTGTGCTTCAGCATCGTTTAATAAAGAGATCTGGTTAGCAGATGTCAAATGCCAGGGAACTTACATAGTGGTGTCACTGTTATTATTCCAAATATTGATTCAACAGTGTTTCTAAACCTAGAAAAAAAGCTTCTTTTGGAAGAGCCTGTAGAGATTATATTCAGTTGTTCTCTGAATATCTTAATCTTCTGATGCTGTCACCCTGATGCACTCACCTTGACAAGAATATCACCAATATCAATGTTGTCCTAGGCAAAAGCTTGGAGGCTAAGCCAACAACCTCCGGCCCATATATTCCCAATTTATTTGTTCTATTTTCATCATTCAAGGCACAACTCTTGGTTTGATATCCTGACTTGGTATCATATTTTCCCCCCTCCCATTTTATAACCTTCCAGACTCTGTCCCTGGCATTTAGGACTTCCGTAATCAGGAAGGGCTTTGGCTGTAGTCCCTCCTTAACCCTTAACATTCCCTGTTGCCTCTGGTGGGGACTCTACTCCAGCTCCAGCGGGCTTTTCCCTTTGCCTGGACCACTCCTCAGCTTCCTCCAGCGGGGTTGGAGGGGACAGGGATTAGGCAGGCCAAGTTTTGAGAAGTCTGTTATTCCCTTTTGCCATCACAAACATATGACCAATCTCTCATAACAGGAACCCAGTTGACTCCTGGCCAACTTTGAATGACAGGCAATTAACACTGAAGGTTGCTTGGGGAAAAACTGTGGTCTCAGCATTTCCTAAATTCTAATTCTTACTCTGAATATTTGTGTATATGCACAGGCAAGACAGTTATCTTTTGTGTCGTAATGCCACTACCTGTAAAATTGATTATAAGAACAGCTATCTCCCAAAAAAGTAGATACCTAGATTAACTTTTGTTTGTGAAGACAGAATGAAAAAGGCTTCTATGTACTAGAATGCTGGTTCTCTCCTATTTCATTTGGGGCAACACCAGGAAGTCTTGACAGGATTTTAGTGTGTTCTGTGCATATGTGTGCAGTGCCATGAAATATTTGTATATTAAATTATGTCAAATGCACTAGACATAATTTTTTAGCAGAAAATATGACTCTATTATATGTCTGCCGTGAAGTCACAAGCATGGGTGTCCTAGGGTTGGGAGTGGAACGGGGCAAGGAGTTAAAGCAAGCATGAATTTCCATTTCTCAGTTTTCCACATGCTCGTTCCTCAATCATTCCTTTTTTTTTTTTTTAAAGGCAAGCTGTAGAAAGTATCAAATATCAAGAAATATATATGGAATAAGTTTTAAAATCAGAGCCAATGCTTGTCTCAGAAAATCATGGCTCACTTTGGAAGCAGAATGTTCCAGCTTAGTTCAAGGAGCTCTTAATTTCCATACCAGAGTAGTTTCAGAACCACCGTGCTCACATCCCAAGACCAGCGTCTAAAGCAACTGTTCCCATTACTTTTTTCCTTAAAATGAACTGCAAGTTAAAATAATATGGTTTTACTCAGCTGGGGCTTGACATTCTAATATTTCCAAAGAGAATGAATCCAGAGTTTAGCATAAATACATAAAGCGTACATTTCTCATTTTTAATAGTCTTTAAATGTTAACATAGAACACTCACACTGCTCTCATTCACAGAATTGATGCCTAATTTGAAACATATTTTCCATTAGAGAGATGATTGTATATAGAAAAGGAAATAACTCCTTTAGTCCCTCTGTGTATATCGAAAGAGGAATCTGGAGCCATTGTATAGTTTATGCCTAAGTTTTATTAAAAGATGCCATGAAAATTGCCTGAGAGCTCAGCCCAAGGCGGAGGCTCTGGCTCAAGCATATTGGAAAAGGATTGGGTGCCCACATACCAGTTTTAAGTACCTTTTCTTACTGAAGTATATAATAAACAACTGCATGAATGTAAAAACCAGCAACTCCCTGAATAATGGTCACATCTGTTTTCCAGTCAAACTTAAATCCCCTATCTCTAAATTTAGTGAATAATTCATTTGAGAGCTGGAAGAGAATTTGGTCCAATTCCCTCATATTACAGATGAGGAAATGGAGGCACAGAGAGATTTCTCCTTAATAACCCCTACTAATCCTGCCAGCCTCAGCCTAAGAGTCACTCCTGGGGGAGCGTTCTCTGATTCCTGCCGCCCCCAAACAGTGAAGTCCTGCAATGACAGACTCACAATTCCATGGTGTTTTTCCTTCTTAGGGCTTAACATACTTGTAATTATGAAGTTGTGTGTCATGACTTTTTGGTTTGGTGTCTGTTAGCACAAGGGAAAGCTCCAGGAGGGCCCACGAGCTGGGTGCTCACTATCACATGCCAGGTGCATGCATGGTGCCCAGTAAATACTTAATCAATGTTAAGTGATGTGTAATGACACAAATATATGTTACTTCATTTAGAAAATGAGGAGTTAGACTAGATGGTCTTTAAAATTTATACCAACTCAAAAAATTTTTGAATGCTCTGTTCTTTCCACTATGCCACAGATAGCCGACGAGATATGTCTTCTTACTATTCATAGTTGCTTCATTTACTATCTGTGTGACTGGGCAAATTTATTCTCTACATTGAAGCTCAATTTCTTTGATGTAAAAATAATAATAAAAACCTCTCTTCCAACCCATTTTTTTAATGAATTTATTTTTTAATTGTGGTAAAAAATATGTAGCACAAAATTTACCATTTTAACTATTTTTAAGTGTACCCTTCAGTGTCATTAAGTACATTCACATTGTTGTGCACCCATCACCACCATCCATCTCCAGAAATTTTTCATCTTCCAAAGGAGTATATTTCTATACTTCCTCTTTATCAAGCCTTCCCTCTTGCTCAGACCTACAATCTTTTCCCCTTTCTTACCTTTCGTTACTCATCTTTAGTCTATCATCTATTGCTATGTGACAGGCCATTTATTAACTCACAATTCTGCTAGGCTGTTATTCTGGTCTAGTCTGGGCTCAGATGATCTTAGCTGGGCTTGCTTATGAGTTTTCAGTCAATTGGTCAGTTGACTGGGTCTTGGCTGGTCTTGGATGGCCTCACTTGCATGTCTAGCAATACGTTGACTGTTGGCAGGTGTGACAAGAATGACTGAGTTATGTGATTTTCATTCTCCCATTAGGATAATCAAAGCTTATTCATATGGTGGTGATGGCGGGATCCCAAGAGCACCAAGAGGTCAAGCCCTAATGCTCAAATGCATTCCAAGCCTCTGTGTATATCACATTTGCTAATGTCCCATTAACCAAAGCAAGTCAAATGGCCACAATCAGTGTGGAAGAGACGACTAAAGGGCATGGATGCAGAGAGGCCTGGACAAATTGGGGTAGATTACTACAACAATATATCACACCCTTGTTAACCAAACTGGATTCCATGCTCTATTATTTTATTTCTTCTTAAACATTATCAACTCTTTTTCCTAATTCTCTCGCCAAAGAACTCAACTGGAAAAAAATCCAAACTCTGCTCAAACCCAACAAATCTGTGTACTCTTGGCCTATATTGGAGCAATTGTACGTCACGGAAGAAAATCACCCAGACAGAGTGCTCTCACTTGCAATTCACGATTACAAATCTCATCCGGGTGCTGAATATTACTTATCAGTCCCACTTATTTTTCTGATTAATTCACTTTGTTATTCTTCTCGATGATGAATGATCATACTTCATATTGTATATCACGTATACACACACAGAAAGAGAGAAAGTATCAAAGAGTCATTTGGGTGTATCCTTACCTTCCTGATAACAACTCAAACGTCCTGCATCTATTGGCATATTCCTTACCTTCCTTCTAGATGCCTTTCAAATTGATTTTCCAGTCTTAATCTCTTTCTCGTGCTCCCTTCTCATATATCCAGCTGCCGACCTGGCATCTCACTTAGATGTCTGCTAGGCAGATCAAACGTAACATGCCCAAACAGAACCCTTGATTCCGTTTGTTTCTTCGCCACCACCCTCCAACACACAAACCTCACCTCTCTTCCAGTTTTCCTCGATTTATAATGAGACTTAACAATGTTGCTCAGGTCAGTAACTGGGAGTCATTCTTGTTCCTCTTTCTCACTACCCCCTCAGGGATCCATTAGCAAGTCTTGTCAGATACCAAAAATATATATCACATCCATGTGCTTTTTTATCTCTGTGCTTCTACTACCCCTGCCAGGCTGCCATCATCCGTCATCGCCTGCAAGATCTTCTTAACTGCTTTCCCTCCTCCCCTTGAACTCTTCAGTCTGTTCTCGACACAGCTGCCGGAATCTTTTAAGACCATAAATGATCATATTGTTCCTCTGCTTAAAACTCTCTAATGGTTTTCCACTCCACGTAGAATTAGATCCAAATTCTTTACAGTTGTCTGTGCGGCTCTGCTATGGTCCCTGCCCGCCCCTCCCCGACCTCACCTCCCACTGCTCTCCTGATTCTTATGCCTCAGCCACTCGGGCCTGCATTCTATTGCTGGAACATACCAGGCCTGTTCCTGCCTCCTGGCATTGGCACTTCCTGTTTTCTCTAGCTGGGATGCTGTTCGTGTGCTGAGGCTTTGTCATAATTCAGGTCTCACCTCAGTTGTCACCCGGCAACCTTTCCAACATTGCTTCTCACCTACTCCCCACACGTGGTGTATACCTAAGTCTGCTCACGCTTCAGCACACCATCCTGCCTTTTCCTCTCAGTGTCTGCATTACTTGAAGTTCTTTGTTCATATGTGTCTGTTCCACTAGAATGCAAAATCCGCAAGTGTCGAGGACTTATCTCTCTTGTTCACTGTTTGATTCCCAGCTTTTAGGACAAAGCATGAAAAATAGTAGGCATTCAATAAATACTTTCCTAATAAAGAGAATAATTAAGTTCTTTATACTGCATGGTTTCTGTGAGAAATTTTTTGAAAATGCATTTAAAAGACTCTGGTACATCATAGTAACTCAATAAATATTGTTCATCTCTTCCCTTACAGTTGAAAATAAGTATTTTTTTCCATCTTGTACCTAGATGGCACCTAGCAGTTTCTAGAAATAGTATGCATGTGATAATGATTTTTGTACCAAATCTGTGATTTCACAATAAATAGCATTAACTTTGGCTAGTATAGATTCCATAAGATATATCAATCAAGTCTTTTTTGGTGACAAGTAGTAGAAATCCACATAACTAACTTATATACAAAGGAAGAGTCATTATAAGGACAAAAGTGTCACCTTACAGATGCACGGAAAGTATAGCTATGACCTTCCAGGGCCTTGGAACCAGGAACCAGAAAATCATCGCATACTGTAGTTATTTCCTCTGAGGTAGCGTGCCATCTTTGTCTGCATCATGCCCTCTCGGTAGATGGGCTCTTGCTCATTTTTCAAGCAACAGCTGTCCCAGCCCTGGCTTTATATCTGTTCACAGTTCTGGTGACTACACGAGAGTAAACTAGTGTCTGAGAATTAAGTTTCCAAATTCCTGTGGAGAAAATCTGGTTGACCCAGATTGGGTCAAGTCCTTATCACTACTCAAACATGGATGGCCAGGAGTTGTGGTCGTCCATCAGATGGCTTTGGCAGTCACACCTTTGTGTGTGCAGGCGTGTGGAGGAGAAGGGAGAGTAGAGTTCTCAGAAACAGTGGAGAAATAAATAAAAACAGTCCCAAATGCATCTACCTCGCAAGTCCTGTCAGTTCTACTTACAGAGGAGTGGGGACTCCGTCTCCAGTGGCAGATTTGGCTTCAGATCTGAGTTGATTTTCCTTAACTATGTCCCATGCAAACAGTGGAAAGTCCACGGAGAGGGGAGACTCGGCCCTGGCGTGTGTGGACACTTGGCCTTTGTTTCGGTTGCTAGTGAGACTTCACCCTCCTGAGGCCTTAGGGGGAGCCGGTGTCTGATCCGTGTAGTTACTGGTCAGATACACAACACACTCACAAGATGGGGCCAAGAAATCTTCTCTGTTAATGCTGAAGGAACCAATGTAATTGGCATTTTGATAAGGATACACATGTTCCCAGGAAGAACCATTGTGAAGCAAGCTACTCAGTAGATGCTGAAACTGAGATGCAAGTAAACACCACTTTCATCTTTGACCTCAGAGAAGCCTGATTTATTAAGAGCGTAGGAAAACAGCATAATCCAACTCCTGGTGTCAGCACAGGAGCTGCAGTAGAGTCATGCAAGGAAAGGAAAGTAGATTTGCTTCAATCTGTTTCTCCTTATCCCTCTACAGGCAAGCCTACAGGTTTCCCATCCGAAGAGAGAAGTGTTTATCGAGTTTTAGGGCATAATTCTTTTGCCTGCCACCTCCCACTCTGTCTCTCTTGTGAAGAATGAACACCCTTTGAGTTAAGAGACAGGCAAGAGTGAGAGAAAGGTGAAAATTGGATTGACTTCTTTGAACACAGAGAAACGTCAGAAAGATAAAGATAAGGATTTGTGACTGAATCCTGCCATGAGTTATGGAAAGTCTAGATTCTGGGGAAAATATTTGCTGTGTTCTTTAAGTTAGGTCCAGCTTTATTTTAGCACCAATCAGGGAACAGTAGTTCAGAAGGTATAAGTGTTGGATACGCCTAGGCTATTTCTGCCCTGAGCGAGTAAAATGTTATACAGAGATTATCATGGTTACCACTCATCCCTCAGACCTCAAACTTTACTTCACAACCACGTGTTCAGAGCCGAGATCGTGGACCAGGACAAGAAGACAGGATGCACACCAGACTCTATTTGTCATTATTCAACATGCCATCCAGCCAACCTCATTGGCCTTAACTCTGCCAGCCATTTTGAAAGGTCCATATATCAGCTGTTTGCAAGCAGCTACATTTTTAGTCATTCATCCATTCAATCTTGCATTTCTTGACATATTCATTTTCTCAAAAGACTTTTTTTGAGAACCTTTCAAGTTCTGGCTACTGTTCTAGAAACTGAGGCTATACTACGCAAAAAAAAAAAAAAGAAGAAGAAGAAGAAAAATTAATTGGGACTTTGCAGAGTACTTTGTTTTATCGAGCACTCAATCTGAATGGTGGTTAATTTTATGTGTCTGCTTGGCTAGAATATGGTGCCCAATTGTTTAGTCAAATACTAGTCCAAATGTTGCTGGGAAAGTATTCTGTAGCTATGACTTAATGTTTATAATTAGTTGTCTTTAAGTAAAGGAGATTATCCTCAATAAATTGGTGGGCCTCATCCAATCAGTTGAAGGCCTTAAGAGCCAAAACTGAAGTTCACTGGGGAAAGAAGAATTCTGCCTCAAGATTGTAATATAGAAGTTTTCCCTGAGCTTGCAGCCTACCAGCCTGACCTACAGATTTCAGACTCAGGATCGGAACATCAACTCCTCTGAGTTTCCAGCCTGCTGTCCTGCCCTACAGATTTTGAATTTGTCAGCCTCCACGATTGTGTGAGCCAATTTCTTAACATTTCTCTCTCTCTCTCCTCTGTATTAGGCACTTTCCTAAAGCTTTACAGTTACTCGATATCTGATCTAATCTCTGTAAAGTCTGAAGGTAGTCAATTTGGGAGGCCTATTTTAAGAAAAACAATACAAAATTAGATACTAAATTTGAAGAAAATCTGTACAAATGAAGCCTTAAAATTTCTCCTTTTTAGTGTCATGGTAAATCCACCTCTTTTTAGAACAACTTGTAAGGTAAGTACTATTATTTTTATCTTTCCCAGCTGCTCTATGAGAGAAATGAGATTTAGCAGAGGGACCGGCCCATGTCTTAGAGCTCAGGATGGGGCAAGGGAAAATTCTAGGATAAGTTGTACGCCGTGCTTGAGGCTTAAGGCTATTTATGGTAAGGATGCTAGGCAGCATTTCAAGCAGGAAGCTTCTATTTCTGGTTCAAGAGAGGCACTTCTGAGAGGTCTGTGCCTTCCAACTCTAGCTCCAAAATGTACCACCACCACCCCTCACCAAACACACAACACAGAGAAACAAAGCACTATATACCCAAACGCTTGCAACCCCTGTGGGGCTGGAACATTAGGATTTATGGGCACAAAATGGTAAAAGTGCATTGAAGAACACTGAAGCAAAATGGAGTGCTTTTATTATTTGTGGGAATGAAAATACATTTCTTTTTCTCCTGTTCTTCATTCCCAATCGAATGTTGCATATTATATTCAGGATACTTGGCTTTAAAACAAACACCATTGTATCTACAATAAGCCTTATATAACTCAATGTTTTCCCATATTTGCTTCACAATTTCAAAATAAAGTATCACAGATAAAAGTGAAGCCACCATTGTATCCCATTCTCAATCACATTTCTCTCCACATCCACGACTATTTGTTGAATTAATGAGTAAACGAACTAACGAATGAATACCCTCGCAATATATTCCCCCTTTCCTTCTCAACAAAGCCATCCCCTAGTCTACTAAAACGCCAGCAAATGAACATACCCTGCCGATTTGAGTGAATAAATTTAAGGTGGAGGTTCCGATCCACCCAGAATGTCAAAGAACATCATTGGCAAATACATCCAGCAGTTATAAGACCCTATTGGGAAACCTTGAATCAACTCAGTCGTGGTCCATTCCTTAATCTGTGATCAACTTGCAGGCACTGGATGCATCTATCTTTTAAAAATTGCCATCAGAATCTCCCTACATCTATTTTTAGAATCATAGAATCACTTCTCTTTATTTGCTAGTGAGATCTGTACGTTTAGGTGAGGACTAACATCACTAAAGTTTATGAAAAATCAGCATCCATATGTGAAAGTTACTTTTAGCATGAAAGGTGTGATATTTTATACTCTGTTGGAAAGAGGAAGATGATATAGACATAGGTAACAGAATCACATCAAAGCTGTGTGGCTTTCAACATCTGAAGAACTCCTGGCTTTGAGTTCTGCTCTGGCTTTCATGTTCGTGGAAGAATCGCGTACAATCTCTGGCTGGCCCTGGACACTGGAGAGAGAGAGGAGAAAGCTGTTCTCACCTCACCAGGGTTCAGAATTCTTCTCCTCAGTGAAGGGAGGTAGAAATCTGGTCTGTAGCTAAAAAGAGACTTTTATAAAATTAAGTGTCCATCATAGTCAACAGCTTAAACTCTGAGGCTGGCAAACCTGGTTTGGTAACCTGGCTTTTCACCTGACCAGCTAAATGAAGCCTGCACAAGTGACTCAATCTCTATAACTTAGTCTCCTTATCTGTGACATGGAGGTGATAACAGTAACTCCCACATTAAGCTAATACGTAATTACATATTACATCTAACAGTCTTCGTGTTGTGAATGACACATAGAAGTGCACCAAATGTACGTAACTTTCATTATGTTTTTTTAATTTGTTTTTTGGTGAGGAAGATTGGCCCTGAGCTAACATCTGTGCCAGTCTTCCTCAATTTTGTGTGTGGGGTGCCACCACAGGATGGCTTGATGAACAGTGTGTAGGTCCATGCCTGGGATTCAAACCCCTCAACCCCCAGCCGCCAGAGCAGAGCACATGAACTTAACCACTATGCCATCAGGCCAGCCCCTAATTAGTATTTTTAAGAACTAGGGACTGAACTGCCTCTCTAAGTCCCTTCCCCTTCTGGAAACTCTACCTCTACCATCAGTCATTTCAGGAGCCATCATGTGAATACATTATCACCTCCTTCCCTGGCCACAGTTGATGGTATTGGGTGGGCATCGGATCAGTCCTTTCCCGAGAATTTTGGAACCAGAACGGAGAGAAGCAAACTCTCTTTGAGTAACTTCTGTCAAAGAAGTAAAACCCAGAAGCTGACTTTCTTGTGGGCCATGATCATCTATTATGACTAAAATACTGATGTTCAGAGGGAGGGAAGCATAACATCCATGTGCAAATGGAATAGATATGAGAAGCAGCAGTGTCCTAATGGCATTTGGATTTCTGACAGCGGTTGGTTCTGAGATGCACCCACATCCCTGCGTTCTGGAAGGTCCTCATGCTCTGTGGCACATCCCAACAACCTTCCAATACATTGCCCGTTATACTTCACCAGCTTGAAGCTGAGTCTACATCTCTAGCTAACGATGGCAGCGCTTTATGTATATTACCTCTTTGACTTTTTCAGTAGTGCTGAGAGGTAAACATTATAATCCACATTTTATAGACAAGGAAACTGAAGTTCAAAAAGGTGAGTGGTTGACCAAGGTCAAGTCACTAATGAATGGTAGAACCAGGATGGGATGCGATCCCTCTGCCTCCAAGCCTTTATTCCTTCATCTCCCTTCCACCCATCATGTTCTTGCCTTTTGTCTCTGTTCTCCTCTCTCCCTTCACCTAACTTCTGTTGCTCCTTCAGGTGCCAGCCTATTGTTTCTTCAGGAAGCTTTCTGTGACTCTGAGGACCTGGTAAATGTTTCTGTTCTAAGCTCCCTCACTTCCAGGCTTCCCCATATAACATATCACAACATGGATCACCTCGCAACCTGAACGTCCCTCTTCCTTTCTGTACGCTCCTCTACACTGTAAACTACCTAAAGGACGGAGGGGTCTCTTTTCCATCTTGGTATCTCATACCAGCACAGCCCCTGGCATAAAGCAGGCCCTCTGCAGATGTATTTTGGATTGAACGGATACAGGATACATTCAGAGGAAGAAGAAGGAGAGTTCTCCAGGGCCCCAAAATCACACCACTGAGGGAGCCACCCACTTTCTCACACAGAAGATCAGCTCAGCAGTCAGAACCTTCTTTTCCTGGCCTTGGTGCTCCTGTCCTATAAAATAATACAAATCATCCTTGTGCTTTGCAGCTCCCCGTTCCACCCCCTAATCCTGGTCCTAATTCCCTGAGCTTTGCACCTCCGCTCCAATTGGGAGGAGAGAGCAAAAATAACAAAGAAAGACAATTTAAATGCTCTGTGTCATCTCATGGAAATTCTACTCATGGAAAAATGTGTCGGGCTAATAATGTTCATAAAATTTCTGGCTTTAAATTCAGTCATGCTGTCTCTGTAAACTTCAGGAATAGAAGCTATTGTTTTTCATTGTTTTACTTCAGAATATCAAAATTTATCTGGTTTTTATATTTTTTCCTCATATCCAAGGAAATTTATGCATAAACATAGTATACACCCACCCACACACACATACAGAAAGAGAATGTATAATTAAAATAAAATAAAGTCTAAAATAATTACAATATTATCAAAGATTCTTCAAAATTAAATCAATCATAATGAAGAAAGTTGAAAGAACAATATTTAAGGTAAATTTTTAATGAGCATGGTCTGCAACTAATTAAATTTTTCTCCCCAAAACTGTTCTCAAGCAAAGGAAGAGCCACTGGAATGGATGCTAAAATGAGCCATCCGATAGGAGACTTCTTTTTGGTGTTTGACTTGGGGAGCCTCACTTCTCAGCTTGACAGAGAAGACAGCGTGTCTTTTTGTAAAGACCACACTGAAATGGTTTTGAATTATTAGGACTTCTGGTAAAATGTGCCTATTTTGGACAGGTGAACTGTTCTGAAGCTGTGAGTCTGTGACCATCCTCATTAAATAAAATCCCGAAAGATCAAATCCTCAGGCAGGTTGGGATCAGAAGGTTTCAAACAGCTGCTGAGCAGTGAGGGGCTTACTTTGTGGCCAATAGCCATCCCAGCTGTTCTTTGAAAGCTTTGTCTCCTAAGCAAATGGAAGGAAGGAGAGAAGAGCTCTTCAACACTAGAGAGGACACAGCAAACAAAGAGCAATGTAGTGTGAGTGCTTTCAGAGTAGTGCAGCTTAGCTCCAGATACGTGAGATGTCGCCTTTCTTCCTGCAGGTTGGGGGGGGGGGGGGGGGGGGGGGAGGGATGAAAGAAGTCACTGGGGCACAGAGGGTTAACGTAACCAAACCACAGCTCTCCAAATGTGGGGAATCGAGTTTGAGTGGAAGAACATGTTCCTCAATCACTGTCAAAACTATTTTCCACAGGGAATTTTTTGGTTCTCAAGCCGATAAGACTCTACAAGCTGTGTTCACCTTCCATGAATCTTTTCTTACCGAAAGTGGCTATTTCTAAATTTTGGTGTGATGGAAGAATTGTTCTGCTGTAGCTCTTCATCTGCTGCTTATAATAAGCAAAGGGTTAGTTGTTCTACAAATACAATTTATCGTGAAAGGTGCTAACTCAAAGAGATAAATTAAATTGATGTTTGTATTTATTGACATGAAGATGAAAAGAGTTACTTGGAAATAAGCTGCAAACCTGCTCCAATCAGAATGCAAGTGAAAATCAATAATTCATTCTCATACATCTTCCTGTACTTTGCTGGCAATTGCAGACAAAATTAATGACAACCCAGACAGCCAAAAGGAATGACTCTGCCATGTTCCCCAGGAGGGCTGTGCCATTTCAGTCCCACACTACATTTTTCACACTCTTTCCTCTGGGACCTTATGAGTCAGATATTTCCTGTGACTTAAGTTTTATCTATAGTCTGGGCAATTATTATTTTTACGTCCCCAAAAATAATGTTTCTGTTTGCATGTTCCTTCATGCTCAAGGAATGAAACTCTCATTCCTTGGGCATACCAGAACCAAAATTCGATAAAATCAAATTAGTCAAGACCACTTATGAGCTGTAGGAAAAGCATCAATATTTTACAAGGTGTGCGAGCTAGGGTAAAGGAGTGGTCATCAGGTGTCATAATCAGAGATCGCTTGGCTGCCGAGAACAGAAACTCATCAAGGCTAGTCTAGATAAAACAGAATTTAGGATAAGGATATGAGAAGCAATCTCATAAACACATAAGGACAAGAAGTGGAGCAGATCTATGTCCTAGAGTGACAAAAATGGAGTCAGAAAATTGCTCTCTCTCATTCTCTTTCTCCGTTGAAGTCATCTCACAGAAACAGAATGGACCTCTGTCCAAAATTTAGTTCAGATATTGAGAGTGATAATACTACAAATACACCAGAGACTATGAAAAGATTTATTATTCACATAATAAGGCTTTCTGGCGACAGTAGGGCAGGGTCTCAAACAGATCCAAAAATGGCTTGAGAAAGCAGCGATGTGCAATTGGCTTTGTGGTTTATAGTAGTTAGTGGGTGGTACCAGGTGGGGGGGTTCTCAAACGGGGTTTTGCATGGTTTGGACTTCCCAGCAGTGCCAAGGGAGGGACACCTGTGCTTTCCCACCAGCTTGCCTAGATGTGGGGCAGAGGAGAATGGAGGAAGGTGCTTATAAGCTGTCAGTAGTCAAATGTTAAAAATGTGGTCAGACTCTTCTACACTCTCCCTGTCTCCTTCGGCCCAAATATTCTGTGATCGCAGATTCTCTCTGCACATCTGTTCCTTTATGTTCTTTGAGGACCTACTCCCTCTGTAAGTCTCTTGACTTCTGTGTGTCTCTTAGGGTTCTGTTAGCAATAGTACAAACTGTAGCCATACTCTCAGGGACCTGTTAACCTTAGTGCCTATCATCGTATAAATGATTAAACTTCTGTATCTAAGTCCAGAAGTGAGAGAAAGAAAGGGAGATGGGGAAATAAAGAGACAAAGATAGAGAGAATGAATCCTATGTTTGAACTTCCTCTGGGCAAGGTATCCACTCTGGCCCATTCGATTCTGTTCATTGAGGTAAAGTCATGTGGTCCAAATATGGCCACTCAAGTGTCCTCTTTCTAAAGGTCCTATGGTTGGGGTAAATTTTAATGAAAGGAGTACCCACAAGGAGACTATTATGCCATCTTTAATATACTGAGTCAACATCAAGAACTGCATTGTGAGATCAAATTGGAGGACCGCTGTACGAACATTGATCACAGAAGATGGGAGAACAGAAAGAGATATGGGCAACTGAGGGTATGGTAGTTCAACACACAGCATGGTGTGCTGTACAAATGAGACACATAGACAACTGATTGATTATTGATTGAATGACGTCAGAAATAAGTGAAAGGTCAGTCATATTAGTAAAGAGAGACAGATAGATCCATCATTCAATAAATGCTTATTGAGTACCAACTATGTTTTAGGTATTTTTTCTAAGCACTAGGGATCTATCAGTAAACTACACAGAAAATATCCTACCCACAAGAACTACAGTCAGGAAAGGGAGTTACAAAACAAACAAATAAATAAATGACTTGTCATATAATGTTTGTAGTGATAAGAATATTTTTATAAAACATACACAACAGAATTCTATGCCAGCTAACAGGGTGGTTCAAGTCAGCAGCCTTCAAAGCCAAATGGAATAATCCAGACAGAGAACCAAACTCTACATCACTCGGAAGCCCCTTTTTGTACTCTTTTTGGAAGGAGACTCTTAAAATCATTGTACCGGGGTAAACAAGTTATAGCTAAATTGGAAAGAGAGGAACTCTTGTTAAACTTGCCCAGAGTCCTTTGGGATTTGGGGGAACTGATTCATTACCCTTTGGTTTCTTGTACAGGACTCTAAACAAAATTGTGAAGTTGACCATCACATGGACGCTACACACACGTTCAGAACTTCCCTTCCTCTTCCACTGAAATTTTCCTCTCCCATAATTGATTCTTTACCGACTAACTCCTCACCTGGTGAGCTGACAGTGTTAAGAGGACAGAAAGTACTTCCATTTCTATCTTTTTTTCTAAACAGAACAACTAAATAGAACATATTTGTTTGAAGGCAATGGTGAGCTGCTGAGGCAGCTGGAACTCAAGGTACCAAGATCTCGGAAAGATGTGAAGTTCATTGAGGTGAGTCCCTATTATTCCTCCAGTTAAAATACGACTCCTAGTCCTTTCTGAATTCAGGCCTATAGCACACACTAAGGAAGACGAACTATTATTAAGATAAAATACAAGTGAGTGCTGCTGTTGGTCCTCAGGGATTTCATCTGGTAACGTTTGTCTTCTTTCCCGAGTCCTTCATATGTCATCACATCCAGGCCCAAGGCAGTCATGCAGAGGCCCTCATTTGGACCACAGCTCCAGGGATGTCACCCCCCAGGGATGCTGCTCAGAGTTTCAGGTGCACTCCACGATGTCTACCCTACATACATCAAGTTTCAAAGAACACACAGAAGATTTTTTAAAATCCCTATGCTATATATTTAATAACAATCTAATTAAAAACAAGGAACACAGGATATCAGAAAGCAATACTAATCTTCCCACAAAATCTGCTACCTTCCCGTGTTCCCATCTCAGTGAATGAACTTCCATCCAACTAGTTGCTTATGCCAGGAGCTTGGGAGTAATCTTTGATATATATATCTCCTCAACACTCAACTCTCCATTACAAATTCCTGTCAATTCCTCAACAAAAATACATCCAATTTTAATAAAGTCCAATTTATCAATGCTTTCTTTTATGATGAGTGCTTTTGGTATCCTTTTTAAGAAATATGTGCTTAATTCTCCCATATTTTTTTCTAGAAACTTTATTGTTGAAACTTTGACATTTTCTATTTAGTCAATTTGCCCAGTTTTGCTTAATCTGTTCTCTACTGAATTGAAAGCAGCAAACTTTGTAGTAAGCCAGATGACTATATATGTGTGGATATGTTTCTGGGAAACCTGCTGTGTTCCACTGATCGGTTTGTCTATTCTTTTGTCAATACCACACTGTCTTAGCTATTGTGGCTTTATAGCAAAATCTTGGTAACTGCTTGGGTAAGTTCTCCAGCTTTGTTCTTCTCAGTCTGTCTTGACTATTCTAGGTTCTTCGCATTTCTAAATAGAATCAGCTTGTCAGTTTCCAGGAAAATATGATGAAATTGTAATTGGGATTACATCACATCTACAGGTCAATCTGAGGAGAATTGACATGTAAAGAATATCAAGTCAATAAGGTATATACTTCCATTTACTTAAGTCTTCCTTAGTTTTTCTTATCAAAAGAAAAATTTAGGGGCTGACCCAGTGGCACGGTGGTTAAGTTTGCACATTCTGCTTCAGTGGCCCAGGGTTCACTGGTTCAGATCCCAGGTGTGGACCTATGCACTGCTTGTCAAGCTATACTGTGGCAGGCGTCCCACATATAAGGTGGAGGAAGATGGGCACAGATGTTAGCTCAGGGCCAATCTTCCTCAACAAAAAGAGGAGGATTGGTGGCAAATGTTAGCTCAGGGCTAATCTTCCTTAAAAAAAAAAAAAGACAAATTTAGGGAAGTAAACATCAAAATATAAATGGGGTGAAGCTATTTATAATTCATATATCTGACAAAAGATTGTATCCACTATATATAAAGAACTCCTCAAATCAACAAAACTAATTAAAATGGACAAAAAAACTTGAACAAGTACTTCATAAAAAATATTCATATGAGGGGCCAGCCCCGTGGCCGAGTGGTTGAGTTCGAGGGCTCCTCTGAGGCGGCCCAGGGTTTGGATCTTGGGTGCGGACATGGCACCACTCGTCAGGCCATGTTGAGGTGGTGTCCCGTATGCCACAACTAGAAGGACCTGCAACTAAGATATACAACTATGTACCAGGGGGATTTGGGGAGATAAAGCAGAAAAAAAAAAAAAAAAAAAGGTTGGCCACAGTTGTTAGCTCAGGCGTCGAAAAAAAAAAAAAGAAAAAATATTCATATAAAAATAAATATGTGAAAGGCTCTCAACCTGACTAGTTATTAGGAAATGCAAATCAATACTGTAATGTGAGATCACCACCTCCCCACCAGAACAGCTAACGGTAAAACGTCTTAACAGTACTACATCTTGGTGAGGATGTGAGGCAACTGAACCTGTTTCTTGATGATTGGAGTGTAAATTTGTACAGTCACCTTAGAAAGCCATTTAGCAACATCTACTAAAGATAAACATATGTGTATCATATGACATAACACTTCCACTCCAGAGAATATGTCCAACAGAAATAAATGCTTATGTCTACCTAAAGACATGTACTGGAACATTCACAGCAGTGTCATTCATAATAGCTAAAAACTGAAGCAAGAAAAAAAATTCACCAATAGTGGGATCAGTAGCTAAAAGATGATATATCCATCCAATGGAATACTTCACAGCAGTGAAAAAGATTGAACTATTGCTACACTCAGTAATGTGGGTGAATCTCACATAACTAACAGTGAGCAAATAATCCAGATACAACAGAAGGCATGCTATATGATGTCATTTATATGAAGCTCAAAAATAGGAAAAACTAATCTATTGTAATAGCTGTCACTAACTTTGTAGGTGGCCTGAGACGGACGGAGTATGAGGAGGTGTTCTGTGGTGCTGAAAATGTTCTACGTCTCCAGCTGGGTGGCAGATGCATTGTTTACATATATGTAAAAGTCACCAAGCTGGCACTTAAGTTTGGTTCTCTTTTCTGTGTGTCAGCTATATCTCATAAAATTATATATGATAATTTATATATATAATTTGTATATTACACAGTCCCCACTGCTCTCTGTTCACAAAGCCACTTCAATACTGCACTTGCTCTATAATAATTCATTCCTGTCCCTCCCTCTAATCCAGTAGCCACAGTGGTAATTTTAAAATAAATCAGTTACTTGACCTTGTCCCTAAAATCCTTCCATGGCTCCCATGGAACTTAGGATAAAAACCCAACATTTTAGCTTGACCTATTAGGGCCTACCTAATTTGTCACCTGGCCCATAGTAACTCTAGCAATTCTTTGTAGGAAGGGCTTTGGTTTAAGTTTCATAATCTGTTTTGATCTGCTTGTGTAAGACTTACGCATGTTTGATAAAATGTCGAGAAGAAGAAATGGTTAGTGAAGATTATAAGGTGTGGCAGATTGGATTACTGGCTGTAATTCTTCACGATGTCCTGTATTTACGCTCTTTGCCATGTAATTTTGGAGTTCCTCCCACAAACGTTGGAGTGGCCTCCTTTTTACCCTTGGTCTCAGCTATGTGACGTCCTTTGGTCAATGAGATATTTAGAGGCGATCAGGCTTAAAATTTGCGTGGGCAAGGGGACTTACCCTCTTGCACTTCTGCCATCACCCTGAGCTTGCTTGTCCTAGAGGGAGGATGAGAGATATGGAACATATCTGCCCAGCTGGCCCTTAGAGCGAAGCAGAGCTGCCTCAGTTCATTCATAGACTTGTGAGCCAGAAATAAGTGTTTATTGTATATGCCACTGAGCTTTTATAGTTGCTGGTTAAGCAGAATTATTGTTGTAACGTTGGCATGAGAATTAAACCCCATCCCAACCCCCCTTTCATTGCTATCATCCTTGCTTACCTGGCCATTCTTGTTTCAGATCATTCCTTCCTTGGGTCCATGTCCCAACCACACTGACTTCCTTTCAGCTTATAAAATTTGCAAATTTCTATTTGGCCCAGAGTTCTTAAAATATACCATCTCTTTATTTGAACTGATTAATGCCAAATATTGACAGAGCAATTAAGTTTAAATATCATTGTTAAATTTTAATAATATCCATTAGAAAATAGAAATAAACTATATGAAGGAACTCTCCTCTCAAAGTTAGTCATAACCAAGGCAGGCAGTGAAAGAAACAAAGTAAAAAGAAACAATATGAAAGCATGATGGGTAGAAACCAAAAATACAGTGGTCAAAAATCCCAGGAATAATAATAATTTTGAAAAGGTTAGATTCTCCCAATTAAACTCAAAGACTTAAGTCTCGTGTTATAAAACATCAGGCATATATCTACGAAAGGAACCAAAACAAAATAAAACAGAAAATTTGGAAATAAAGGATGGAAAAAATGATGTAAGTAAATGCTAACAAAGAGAAAATGGAATTGGCAATATTAATATTTCAAAAATATAATTCAAGAGGGAAATATTAATTAGACAAACCAATTCTTTTCCAAAGGTACAATTCAACAAGGAGATATGACTTCTGTGGACTGCAAAATTGTACTCCCCTGTCCTTTGCCTTCTGGGTGGATTTGGCCAAAGGAAGAGAGCGCAGGAGATGGAGGGTGGGAAGGGAGTAAGCAAGATCTTACACCCTCACTTCTTCCCTGCAGCGGTTGCGACGGATCAGGGTGTCCCTCTACCAAAGCCGTAGCTGCAGTCCGGTGGCCTCTCCCTGGGCCTCCTCCTGCAGCCACATCTGCGGTGACTCTCCAGTTCAGCTCAGTGCTCCTTCACCTTGCCCCTTAGGGTCTGAGGTGCTAATGCCTCCTTACCTCTCTGAGCTTGCTACCCCAGGAGCGCTTCGCCATCTCTTGGTGGTTTCCTTCAACCAAGCCCACATTGGTAAATAGATCTGTAATAACATCCTTTTCATTTATTTTGTTCATGTTGCATCTTGATGTGAACCTGGCTCTGTATAAACATGTATAACATACATTTTAAATATATACATATATTTAAAGCAATGAATAGAAGTATCTGGAAATTATTGCTTAAATCAAAGAAAATGTTAATTTGACTTTCCACATTGTGTGGGATAAGTAGAAAATTTAAAACATATTATTCAATTGTCAAGAAATACTTCCAATTTATAACAAAGTTGAATAGTAAGCTAAGCCTCTCTTTGGTTAGTCCTGACAGCCTAAGAGATCAAACCCTAGAATATAATATAGACATCGCTGTGCTAATCAGAAACACTGTTCCCAACATTAAATATGCTCAGCTGCCCAAACATTTATTCTATCTCACTGTGTCGCCATGTGCAGAATATCTGACTTATAGAATTTCTATTTTTCTATTAAATACTTTCCCCATAAATTCAAAGAATAGAGATATTGGTGAATTTCATTATTGTTGTTACTGTCTGCAGACCTAGAATCTTACAGAAGTACAGGGAAAGGAAAAGACAAGAAATCAAAGAAAATCGTCGTCAGGCCCAGGCTCCAGTATGGCCCTCAGGAACATTGTGAATTTGACAGGGTCTTCTCAGCTCAGCCTGAACCACCCTCCCATGGTGTGCCTAACATCCTATTTTTCTCTCTACCTTTTCTCAAAACCTACTCCTGAACTTTTCACTCTCATTCAGATTTTATCAACTGATAAAACTTGAAATTCCATCTTAATTTATTCTGATCTTCTCCCCTATGTCCTTGAATCTTCTTTATACTGACCCATCAAAGACCCTGAAATCCAAGAATCTTGTCATTTGTCACTGAATCTCCAAGTCATAGCACTGTTTTATGCCAATGACTTTTGTGTCTTGAGTACCAACCATACGCCGGGCCCTGCTCTACGTCCTTGATGCATTCTCTCACATTTAATTTTCATAACTGCTATCACGTAGATACTCTGATTATCCCTGCTTCATGGATGAGGTTTCTGAGGCACCAAAGAGGTTTGTGGCTCAAGCTACACAGCTTTCAAGTGGTTGAGGCAGTAGCAAGGTCTGCTTAATGTGAGAGAAGGTGCATTTAAGTTCTGGGTTGTCTCGTGGTCCTGAGAAGGTGTCCAGTGCATGTATGAATAATACATAGATTCCAATCTCAGTTACCAGTGCATCCCAATGAGAAATCTGTGGAAACCCTTAGCAAAAAATATTCTCTGTTCCAACAGCACCTGGATTTCTTTTCTTTATTCCCAGTTGTTTTTGCAAAGAAGAGCCAGAGCACCTCACAAGCCAGTGGACTAATTGTGAAATTTCTCCTGATCATGATCTCACAGGCAATATCTTTCACATCAAGTGGGTTTGAAAAATGGCTGAACTTTGTCTGTCTTAATCAAACTTTTCTTTTAAATATATGCTCTTCTCTAGTATTTAAAGAGCGCATATTGCTGTGGTTCTTAAGCTTATCCAAAGGTCACACCAAGATAAATTATAAGTGGAAGAGGGGAGAAATGGCAAGGGAAAGGAGTGTGGATTTGTGGCAGGGGGAAAGAACAGGCCCAGCAAGAAGACATGTGCATCAGTGGGAGACAGTCAAGGTTGATGAATGAAGGAGGAAAGTAATCTAATTCCTACAATTGCCCATATTTGTAGGACTGAAAAGGGCAGGTCCAAAGCATAGTCCCTCCAAAGAAGGCTTTCTTAGAGTCTAGGAAAGGATCCTGCTGAAAAAGAATCTGAATCCTCCTCATGTGTCTGTTTGCCGCCTGCCAGACAAGGTCTTGCCTGTGACGAACTGCATCTTACCAAGATGAGAGGCTTCATGTAAAGACCGTCAAGACTGTCACAGGGGCTGGGAGGCAGCAGTCCTGGCTGAGGGGCTTCCCCTTGTTTCACCTTTCTTGGCTGCCTTTTATCTCATTTCTTGGTTTCTCTGAACCTCCCAGCTAAGAACTTTGCTCTCAGACACTTTGACCAATGCCACGTCAGCTCCCGAGTCCGCCCAAAGCTCTGTTTGCCTAATAAGTGACATGCCTAGAATTCATGATAAGAAAATGTAGTCTAACCAACTCCATTTATAGATGCATAGCAATATTCTGAAGATTTCCTTCACTCACTCAGGACTTTGAAAGTCGTCAAATGCACTCTATGAACTTTTTTAAAAAAACATGAAAGCTCATTTTAACACAACAATATGGAGTAAGCCATAAATAATACACAGCGTAGATTTAACTTAAAGGTTTCTCCCTTCTCCACTATTCTCAGTTCTTGTCCAATCCGATTCTTTCTCTTTTCTTATTGACCAGGATCTTTCTGTGTATATTGCATAATGCTAGTTAACTCCTAATACCTGTTCTTCCTTTTTGTTTGGCTTAATAGGAGAAATTTTAGTTGCATATATAGTCACTCAGATAAAGACTGCATTTTCCAGCCTCCTCCGTAGATATGCATAGCCATGTGACTGGGTTTTGGCTGATGGAATAGACAGAGCAACTTGTCTAACTTCTGGAATATGCCTCTTCCTGTGGACTGGCCTGTGGAAATGGAGGAGAGCCATCTGTGAACATCAGGTAAAGGCAATGCCCTTGAGATGGAAGAGCAACAAATGAACAGGCCTTGGTCCTCAGTACTGTCAAGTCATCTTACCAGCCTTGGACTCCTTCCTCGGAGATGAGCGGGAAGTAACCTTTGATCTTGTTTAAACATTTTTTTTTTTTAAAGATTGGCACCTGCGCTAACATCTGTTGCCTATCTTTTTTTTTTTCTTCCTATCCCCGAAGCCCCCTGGTACATAGTTGTATATTCTAGTTGTGAATGCCTCTGGTTGTGCTATATGGGATGCCACCTCAACACGACCAAATGAGCGGTGCCATGTCTGCGCCCAGGATCCGAACCAGCGAAATCCTGGGCCGCCAAAGAGGAGCATGCGAACTTAACCACTCAGCCGCGGGCCGGCCCCTGTTTAAACCTTTTAAACCATCATGTTTGAAGTTGTATTCTTACAACAAGCAAGGCTACATCTCAACTACTGTTGCAGATGGCATAGAAAACCAAACCAATAAAGAAGAGCATAAAGTTTAAATAATTTCCTAATACCCTTTCCACTTAGCTTTTCTTAAAACAAAACTTTGTTTATAGTATATAACATTAGTTCATTGTCACTAAAAATTTATCTTAAATCCCACGAAAAATAATTTGCAATTACCAATAAGTCCAGTACTATTCATAGTATTTTGATTTGTATTTTCCTGTTTCATTTGTGTTATTTTTCAAAATAAATGTAATAATACATAATTTTCATATTTAAAAACGCAACTATATATTATGTGTATTAGTCAGGGTATGCCACTTGCTATAACAAACAACTCCAGTTGCAATGCTTAACATAACAAAGGTTATCTCTCACTTAACTCATAGTTGAATATGGTTCATTTGGGATATTTACTCCATTCGGTCATTCTGGGACCCAGGCTCCTTCCATCTCATGGCCATGACAATTTCTGCTGCTTCAAAGTCTTACATTAGAGGCTCAGGATGTGGCAGGCAGATAAGAGTTAGCATGAAGGCATGGAGGATCTCATAGGAGATCATAGGATTAAGGTTTGAAAATGACATCCATGACTTCTACCTGCATTCTGACCAAAATTCAGACATTTGGGGACAGCTAAATGCAAGAGGCTGGGGAGTGCAATTTAGCTGTGTGCTGAGGAAGAAAAGGTCACAGTTTGGGTGAGCATCTGCTTATCTCTACAACATAGTATTTTCCCTTGTGAGTAAATATTCTTTGAAAATGTGACTTTAAATGATTCCATAGACAGTTCCTGCCTATGCTGATGCTCATATCCCTGATTCTCAGGTTGCTGACTCTATATCCCAGCTTCCATTGCTGTTTTTGGAAGTATCTCATCAAATTTCCATTTTGTCTTCCCAGCTATTTCTTGATTCTGTTCTCTCTTCCCACTGCAGCATCTCGCCATAGTGTTAGTGAAGAATTTTCTACTCAAAACCTGAACCTGCAGAAACCTAATTAGCTCCCGAAGTTGGTGCGCATTTGGAGGAATGGGGAGCAGAATGAATATTTGGAAGCTGTCAACATTCATCTTTTCGTGTTTGTGAATGGCCTCCTGTTTCCTTTCGGGAAATCATGCCCTACACTGCTCTCAGGTCATGAACTCCAAGTGGAACTGACTGTCCCTGTGATTCCAGGGATGTGGTTTAAACCTACATCTGGCTGATTAGAGCATCATACTCCCCTCTCCAACGGAGTTATTTCAAAGTGGCTGAAATTTAGAGGAAAGCAAATTGGATTCCTAATTTCAACATTTTAATTATTGGATACATCTATTCCTGAAATCTGTAAACCAATGGATTTTTCCATTTTATATAAGCCAATACATTCCAATTAGGATTAGGCTTCTGTCTCTTTTAACAAAGAGTTTCAACTAATAATAAATCTGGAGATATGAGGAGTAATTTAGGTTTTACCAGTGCAAGGAAATACCACTCCACAAAAAGAAAACAAAGTGACATCTAGGAAGCAACAACATATCAAAAATGAAAAAAAATTTAAGAAAGCATTCTTATTGGGGAACTCAGTAAGCTGAAAGAGTACAGCAGAAGAGGAAGGGACTATTGGAGCAAGTCTGTTGCAGAGAAGATAAAGTTTCAGAAATAGAAATAGAAGCATCTCGGAAGCTGTGGAACTAGGGTGCTAAACTGCTTGATGTGCTAACATGAATGTTTGTTGATGTTGGGCTTAGCTGCATCTCTGAATACCATGTTTCCTTCAGAGAAGTTCTAATTTCCAAGTAAGGATTTAGAGCGGTGTGCCTCTGAAATAATTTGTGGAGCTATATGGGCTTCCTTTGGACTGCTTTGTCACAAGAGAACATTTGTCAACATTATTGACGATTTCCATGTTGCAAAACCTAAGCACTAATTTCTGTCCTCCTTTAAATTACTCTCAGCAGCATTTGACAGTGTGGTCACCCCTTCCTGCCTGAAATGCTCTTCTCTTCTGAATTCTGCACCAACTGGAAGGCCTTGGATTGCAAGTTACTAAATGATACAAGATCTGGTTGAAAAAATAAAGATTTATTGGTTTATACAAATATGAAAAGTTCAGAGGTAGCATAGGATAGATTCAAATAGAATTTGGTCCAGGCTCTGGATCCATTTATACATGGTTCTTTCAACTCTGCCCTTCTCCAAAAGTCAATATGCTCTTTATGGTTACAAGATAGCTTCCAGCACATCTAGGGTTAATAGCTTCCTCATTTACAACCAGGAAGAAAGGACAGCTTTTCTTTAACTATGGAAAAATAAAAACCTATGTTTCATATTGATTCAAACAGACTAGAATGGAATCCTAGAGTCGAGACAATGTCATGCACTACTTGACTCAAGCCAGGGAAACCAAACCAATTACTGAGTCAGGGGAAATGAGATTATCTTGAGAGATTCACACTAATTGGGGCATTTTCTTGGGACAGAGTGAATCCCACTCAAATTCCATGGCCACCATACCATGAAAAAGGGGTGAAATCAGTGATGGTTAACGAATACAAGGTTAGTCAAATACAACCTGGGTGAGATAGTCTCTTGTTCCACACATTTCCTTTGTAGCGTTCATGACTGGCTCTCCTCCCCTAGCCACACTGTAAACATCGCATGTTCCAGAGCTTGACCCTGGGCCTTCTCTTCTCCAAACTCTCTCCCTGGCTGATCACACTTTCTCCCATAAAATTACATATCATCTATTGGCTAATGGCTCTCAAATTTATGTCTGTAGCCCTGACCTCACCTTGAACTTTAGACTCACTTATCCAACTTCTTATGTAAACTCTGCAGTTGAATGTTGAAGAGATATCTCATATTTAGCATGCCCAACATAGAATTATTCATTTCCTCCCTTTAAACCTTCCCTTTTTCCTGTCTACCCTATTAATTCAAGCTAATTAACAGCACCAGCACCTACCCAAATGACAAAAATTCTAGAGGTCATCCTTGATTTCTCTTTTTCCCTCACCTCATTATCCAATCCATCAGGAAATCTGTCAGCTTTTCCTTCAGAATATTTTGCAATTCTAACAGCTTCTCATCTTTTCTATGGTTACTCTCTCAGTCCAAGCCCCATTGTCTGTCACCTGCACACTACAGTAACCTAACTGGTCTCTTGCCTCTATTCACGCTTCCTCTACAATTTATCCTCCACAAGGTAACCTCAGGTCTTATTCTGAAATTTAACTTATCATGTCACTGCTCCCTTAAAACCTTATAATGAGTTTCCCATAGCACTTACAGGAAAATACATAGAGGTCTCGGTTCCAGCTACATTTCAGCCTACGTTCCCCATTCCCACTGAGCCCAGAAGCACTGGCCAAGCTTGTTCCCATGATAGAGAGGAACGCTTGCCTCTCTTCTGCCCCAAGCACTCTTTCTCCAGATATTTGCATGACTAGCTGTTTCTTACTTCCAGAGCCAAAATCAAATGTCACCCTCCATAGGAATATGGTTGGTGCCTGCTCATATCCTTATTGCTATGCACCTTTCCCCAGCTGTTGGGTATATGGGTTAACTCACACCCAAGTTAGCTCACAGCTGCCACCTTTTACAAAGAATTGCCCTCAGCCCCCTGGCCTAAGAGGATGTGCCCACTCCCCTTGCCCACCCCCACCACCAGGGGGCTGACTGAAACCAATGACTGACAGGGAGATAGAAGGGGCCAGCCCTCTTGCTTCAAGATGGTACAAATTTTATGGTGCAATTCATGTTCTAAAGCTCCTGGTGGGACCAGGCTTAAGAGACCTATAGCTGAGACCACCTCCCTACTTTGCTTTCTTTTCCCACCCTCTTCTTTCCCTAGTTCCCCTGCTCCTGAGAGCACACTTTCAACAAAACACCCAGGAATCCCCTCTCAGGCTCTGCTTCTAAGGAACCCTCCTTTGAGAGACTTTCTTGACAACTGAATCTGAGGTAGGACTCCACCCTCCCACCATTCTTCTGTATCTCATCACCCTCTTTTATTTTTGCCCTATCACATACCATTCTGGAGTTATCTTTTATGCTTAATTGAGTATAAAAAAATCTGTCTCCTAGACAGGTAATTAACTCCATGACACACATACATATGCTTAGAACAGAACCTGCCTGTGTGGTCCACAGCCCATGTTTGTTGAATGAATGGAATGCAGGTTTAAACTTGAGTGAGGAGGGAAATGCTTCCTCTCTATGGACTTCTGTCTCTCAAGCCTGGCCTCTGAGGTGGGTCCATGTTTTGATCATAGCTGCCAGTGAAAGGGAAAAGGGGACCTCTGCCCCAAGGTCATAGGCTATGAGCAAGGCAGGGAGCCAGCCCTAGACCTCGCCAGGAAATCAGGCCTGTAACGAGTGTGGGCCACCCCGCAAGAGATGCCTGAGGAATTCGCAAGTCACATGGCCTCTGGAACTGCCAGCCCAGAGATTCCCAAGTGTGAGCCTGAGGGCCAGATTGGCCTAGGGACATTTTGTTTAGCTCACATTGTTTGTTAAGGTGCCACCATGTTTGTTGATATTAAAAAAAAAAGTGAGATGTCGCACATATACCTGGATTTTCAGCCTCTCTTGAAAAAAGCGGCATCATTTCCAAATGGCTACAAGCAACTGGAACTGAGGAGCTGCTGCCTGCTTTCGGCTGGGCGTGAGTTTTCCCTCCACCACATCCCCACTAGCCTTCCTCCTTCTTTTGCATGCTGCGTTTGGTCCCTACAGGCCTCTGAGTTCCAAACACAGTAGTGACCAGGTGAAAATCTCTATATTGAAATCTTCTATAATCCTGCATCCTTTCTTTGATAAACCTTTGTAGAATCTTCAGCTTGTCTAGAGCTGTGCTGTGAGTAACTAAAGGAGAGATTAGAGAGGTAAGAGGGACAGACCGAGGGAGCCACTGGGGCTAAAACTCAGCCAGAACTCTGCATGCCAAGCCATGTACCTGACACCAAGCAGCCGAAAGGAGAGGTGTCCCTTTCAAGTCTTATCTGCCTCTTTGTCATTCATGGGCCAAGGGCAGGACACATGTAGAAGCTCTGGCCATGCAGGAACTATACCCGCTCAGGCGAGCGTGGTGAAAGAACGAGGAGCTCCTGCTGGAACTTCTAGTAGTAGCATTGGTAGTGACCCATGGGTGGGTCAACTCTCTGGCACCAAATACAGTAGAAGCCCAGTCGGTGACTCAGATGGATATGGCAGTCCACGGGGAGGTCCCCAAAAGGAAAGTTGCACATTGAGCCAGGAGTAGACTGCAGGCTTAACTGAATGGGATCGCATTAGAACCCAGAAGTAGAATGATCTAGAATTCTGATTTTATTTGATTTTCAAGCAACTTCTTAGTTTCATATACTCTGCAGATCTCACATTGAGATATTATTGATTCGTAAATAAATACTTACTCCAAATGATAGCTCTACCTTCTGCAGTGACTGGTGTTGCCATTACATTGGACAGCTTTACTGAATTTTCTGAGTGATGTTAAGCATAGACCGAGACACAAACCGCCAAGTGGAGGAAATCAGACTCTTGAGTGATTTGGGACACCAGTCACACAGCCAGTACACTTGTTTTATGCCCTTGTCTCCAGTGCTCATTTCATTTCTTGCCCATTTGATCTAGGACTTCTGCCATTTGATCCTTGAGGGGATCGACAACGTGTCTTGTCAGACTGACTCCTTGTCAGCAAAATGCCGTGCAGCGTCTCTGTGATGTCGTCCTCGCTGTCCAGAATGCATGTTCACTCTCCCATTTCTGGTTGTGTTAGTGGTGGGATCAGATGATCTCGTTCCTGCATGCCTTGGAAAACACGCTGGGAAAACAATGCCCACAACAAGCTAAGTGTACAGCATTTTGCAAGAGTCTTATTACCCATAATAACAGGGAGAAATGGAGAGATCATTAAGAGTAGATGCTTGGTGGCCACTAATCAAACAAGTCCTTAACAACTGAGAGCCTTGTAGGTTCTCTTAAGACCAGAGGGAGGTTGTTATGGGTTGAATTGTGTCTCCCCAAGTTCATATGTTGAAGTCCTAACCCCCAGTACTTCACAATGTGACCTTATTTAGAATTACGATCATTGCAGATGTAATTAGTTGAGTTAAGATGAGGTCATACTAGACTAGGGTAGGTCCCTAATCCAATATGACTGTTATCTTTATAAAAAGAATGCCTTGTGGAGAGACAGACAAGCAGGGAGAAGAATGCCATGTGAAAGTTGGAGTTACACCGCCCTAAGCCAAGAACTACCCCAAACTAGGAGAGAGGACTGGAACAGATCATGGCCTAGTGCCTTCAGCAAGATCGTGATCCCGTCAACACCCTGACTTCAGACTTCTGACCTCCAGAACTGTGACACATTAAGCTTCTGTTTTTCTAAGCCGCTCAATTTGTGGCACTTTCTTATGACAGCCCTGGAGAACAAATACAGAGGTGTTCTGAGTTACCCTCCACTTGATTCTTGATTTATTAGGTGGACAGCATAGGTTTGGGTACTGCGGGAACAGAAGAGAAATAAGACATGATTCCTACCTTCAGTGAGTTTGATGGGGAGCGCATATTTAAGCACAAATAAGAAGACAATAATAAATACAGGCTACATGGAAATAGAATTAACTTGCTGCCAGTGAGCAGAGAAAAGCATGACATACCAGCCTCCAGACCCACCCCTTCCTCCTCAGTGCTCCTTTTCTCCTCACGCTGCAGGGGATTTCCATTCAATCAGGTGGCTGCCCCTGCCCGCCCCCAGCCACGGGGGGCCCAACTGAAACTGCCCTCCCTGGGGAGCAGCTCTTTCCAATTACCACCCCTCTTGGGACTGACTTCTCTTGTGTTTATCCCATCCAAGAATGAGTACTGTGGTGTATCTGAATTAGCACTAGTTTGGGTTCAGCCCCAAACTGGACAAATCGAAGACTCTCTCTGTCTCTCAATAGTTTTTATTTGAAAAAATGAGAATAATGACCCTTCCCCATTCTACCTCAAAGCATTGGCTTGAGGATCAAATAAGGGAGAATGTCTGGAAGCATTTTGAAAACCTGTAATGTGTCATAGAACATTCCTGGTTCCTAATGGTCTAATATGTTTACTTCTAGTTAAATAATTCCCTTTCCCAGGAGCCTCTGGGGGGGGGGCTACCACCTCCACCCAAATGAACTGACTTGGAATCCTGCATTTGTTTGGCACCTTGTAAAGATTTACAAAGCTTACAAATCAAATCACGGCACTTCATTTTTATCACAATTCAGTGAAAGATGCGCTGCTAGGCCTGTTTGCCGAGGAGGATATTGAGCTCAGAGCAGTGCAGTGGTTTGCTTGTAAGTGATTAGAGGTGTGATGTGAAAGCCTAGTCCAGTGCTCGTCTCACTGCATTTGGCAAGCCCGAGTGAGGGGGATGTTTTGGATCACCCAGTCCTTTCGATGTTTTTCAAAATAAATCCTTAATACAGGCGACCACAATGTCCATTGTTATTGACGATGAAGTGCGATTTCGACCTTGAAAACCCTCTGGTGATACACCAAGTTCTCATTTATGTTTCTAAACACCCCATAAAGAACCATGCTCTGTGAAGAGCAAATGAAAACATACAATGGAAAAAAGCACACAAAAAAATGAAGGGGCTGTGGTCAAAGGTTAAGGGGAATCTACCGTTAAGAAGAGTCTATTGTTCCCTGGGTTGAATGCATCGATTTCCTTGAGGAATCAGGTTAACTTGGGGATACCTCTGGAATAAATATGCCCCTAGAAATTAGAGAGAAAACAAAGCCAAAATTGAGACACTTTGTCTTTTCCTTGTGTATAACCTTGAGTTTCAGACAGGATTTTGAAAGAGAAGGAAGAGAAAGGGAGAATATTATTCATAAATATTGTGCATGGTTCTTTCTGTCTAGAGTTGTAGATGCCAAGGACAAGTAGACCACTCTGCCTTGGAATCATTATGCAAGGTGCAGAAAGCATGAATCACGTGTTTGTTGATATGTTTTGATTATCCACATCTTGCTCTGGGGTTTGAGTTGGGAGTGGGTGGGTATGGAGAGAGAATATGCCAAGATTTTGTCTTTACATGTGGAAAGACAACACGGTCTCCAGTGCACACCGTCTTCCCCCCATGTCTTCCTTGGTGTTCTTGTACAGAAACTGCTTCCAGTCTCTCCCTACACCTGTGCAACATTCTGCAAGAGAGATCTGAGCATCTCAGGTCCTGCTTAAAACTCCTTCAACTATAAGACGTTATCTGACCACCTTAGTCTGGCATCCAGGGCAATGCATAGCCAGCCTAATCATCCTGTTCAGCCTCTGACGTGCTCCTCAGCACACTTGATAGTCCAACCACACTCTCTCCTCCAAACACATCACGATAGGTACCCCTCCACGATCCGCTGATGGTATGGCCTCTGCCTCTGTGCCTTCTCTCCACTTACAAGGTTGATGAACATCTACTCCACTTTCAAAGTGTAATTTTATGTCTTCTCTCTATCTTCCTCTGACTTCCCTTCTGACAAGAAGAATTAATTTAATTGAGAAGGATAATCTCATCCTGCCTACCTCTATAATTTTCTGTACATATCAAATATGACATGCGTTCTTCCATTCATTATGCATTGTTTAGTTCCTTATCTACATTAGGCCTTAGATATAGTATGGATAACAAAAGATGTTCCTAATGGCATTTATGGTTTAGTGGGAGAAATATGTTAAAGTTCTAAAAACTAATAAATGTCTAACTGCAAATTGTGATAAATCATATGCAAAAGTATTCTGAAAACTTTAAGTGATACACTTACGTAAGGAAAGATTGTGAATATCTGTTGATACTCAGAATTTGCTGCCCAAATGAGAGATTCTGTGTATGTGAAGCTCTCTTTTATTTGCTCTGATAACATTCTATACCTATTTCTATTTATCTCCTTTGTCTCCTCTAAATCTTGAGCTTCTCAAGATCAGAGACCACACTTAATTCACTTTTGCATCCCCATAGTGCAGTAATAAACCTGCACATAACTTAACAGATATTGAATGAAGTAAAGCACAGCAAATATTATAGTTCTTGAAAAAATGTTTTTGTATGCTAGGCTTAAGCTTCGCTGATTAGCGTTTCTGTATATTAAATAAATCCCACTCATTCTGTATGTATGCTCACTAACATTTGGTAGTGCTAACACTAAATACTGACCCAGTTCTTTCTACCTTGGGGGTCTTTGAACATATCAATTCCTCTTTGTGAAACTCTCCTCCTATCATGCTCTGCCAGCCTAACTCATACTCACCTTGAGGTCTCACGTCATATGTCACATCCTTGAGGGAATTTTCTTCAACCCATAGACTAGGCCAAGTGCCCCATTCGAACTTCTCCAAGCACCTGTACTTCTCTTTCACAGCATCTGTCACAACTGTGATTGATTTTTCTGTTCATGGCTTTGCCGTCCATCACCTGCACTGCATTAGGAGTTTTATGAGGATGGGAGCCATTTAGTCTTCTTCCCCATTGTCCCCCACTGTCCCCAAGTACCTGCCACATGACACATTCTCAATAACTACTTATTGCTTGATAAACTGCCTAACTTACTGAATGGAGGAGTGGTTCTTAATTTTCTCAAAAGCACTGTTGTGAATCCCAAGATGTATGTTCCAGCTTTCCCTCTGCCGCTGGTGAGTTGGGCAGACTTTGAGGAGTCTCTTCATTTTTCTAGCTGCAGCTTCCCCATCAATGAAATGAAGGGGTCTGAGCATGCATTTCCACCCTTTCCAGCACCAGGACTCTATAACTTATTCCATTAAACTAGTAAAAGTTGCATGTGACCTGTTGTTAGAACTTCGACATGTTTTTCACTCAAGTATTCTAACCTATTGCAGAGTGTTTATTTGGTAAAGAGTTTCGTGAAATTCCCAAGTCCAGACTTCTTCCAGAAGAGTCAGGAACAAAGGAGCATCATGGAAAGAAGTCCATCAGGATGAGGGAACCTCGAATAATGTCCATCCTGTCAACTATCAGGACGGTAGCTAATTAGAAAAAAAAAGGCAATAGGAGTGTAGGCAGAAAGTATACATTTAGTCTTAACATTTACTGGAATTCTGAGAAGGATTATAATACTTCTTTAAGTTGACCAGGAACTCAGCTATTTGTCAGTGAGAACAAAGTCAGGAAATTTCAGAGCTTCAGAGCTGGGGGATCTTTAGAAACCAATGATGCTAACTATTTCCTTTATTTTCCAGACAGAGAAGCTGAAGCCCAGAGAGCTGACGTGACTTGCCTTGGATTATATAAAGGGGCAGCGGCCGACTTAGGGTTTGAACCCAAACAATTCTGCTTTTTCTGCTGTCTCATTGCAACAGGAATTGAGAGAGTTGACATCCCTTGAGACTAACGGTGATAGACTCATGTTCACTCTGCATTCATGGAGATGGACGTGTCCCCCTACACCCCTTTTTTTCAATCTCAAGAAGCAGTCCCATCGACTCTGATGAGATCTGTCAGAAAGATGGCCTTCATCTGTGACATTTATTCTCATGCACACTTTTGTTGGCTTTGTGCAGAAGAACTTCATTTGGATTCATAAACCTATTCATAAATGTGGATAATTCTACCTTCACCTCGACTTTATAAGATAAAAACATTCTCCCAAAGCTGTTGCATTAAATTCTATGGCTTCAGAAAACTTTCAAATCCACTTGAAGATCATGACAATATCTTCATTGGCAGCTCAGAGATTAAAAAAAAATAAAGCTGGCGAGAAATAGGAGTTGTGTTCTCTGGAGAAAATATCTTATTTGGTTTGCTTGTTTTTGCGTTTTACAGTACAGAAAAGTACCATGAAAAATATAATAAAAAGCTATATATGAATTCCCAGAATAAACAAATATTGATATTTTCCTCATATTTACTTCAGATCTTCTTTCAAATTAAAAAACGACAAATTTGAAGATTCTTTGATGCTTTTCCCAAGTCCACTCTCTTCCTTGCTCACCAGATGCAACCTCTATGAATACTTCTGTGTGTATCCTTCCAAACCGTGTCTTTATCTTCTTACTACACAGCATATAGTTTCTTATAGTTTTATAAATACATATATTAGATTTTACATAAATATCATCCTATAGTGCCTCTTGTTCTGCACATGTTTTGTGTCACCTAAAATTTATAAAATTTTCTTTCTTTTTGTTTTTTTTGGTGAGGAAGATTGACCCTGAGCTAACATGTGTGCCAATCTTCCTCTATTTTGTATATGGGACCCTGCCACAGCATGGCTTGATGAGCGGTGTGTAGGTCCACACCTGGGATCCGAACCTGCGAACCTCAGGCTGATGAAGTGGAGTGCACGAACTTAACCGCTGTGTAATAGGACCAGCCCCGAAAATTTATAAAATTTAAATGGAAAAATAATTTAGGTAACCAATCTAAATAATTTAGTTATGGTAAAAATAAAAAATATCTCAAAACAGTTTCCAAAATGGCCCATTTGATGAATCTGACATTGAAGTTTTACTTAAAGAATTAAGACATGTGCTTAGCACTGTGGGGAAAGGGCAAAGGGAGGTAATGTGCGTGGTGCACGGCTAAACACTTTATATGTTGTTTGATTTAATGGCAACACTAGCTACAAATGGGGTATTGAGTGCCATATCATAGACGAAAAAACTGAGCCTCAAGAAAGTTAAGTAACTTCCCAAAGCCACACAGCAATGTAGAGGCCGTGGACCCCAGTAAGGAAGAGCACAGGGTCTGGGGCCAGGCGGCCTGGGTTCACCTTCTAACTTGCCTCCATTAGCTGGATGACCTTGAAAAACTTACTTAACTTCCCTGGGCCTAAGCTCCCTCATTTATAAAATGGAGTTAACAATAGCATCTACCACAGAAGGTTATGGTGAAAACTAAATGAGTTAATATATGTATAAAACCCTGAGAACAGTGCCTGGCATTTCATAAGCCCTATATAAACGATTCCTCTTGTTATTATTATTGGATCCCTCAGTCACTACCCCCTCCAAAATAAAATCTAAGGTAAATAACACCTAAACAAACAAATAGTGAAAAAGAGACAGTAAATGAAAATGAGGAAGGAAAAGAAATCTAGAAATGGAGCCCCAACGTGTGTCTCTACGCTTCCGGAGAAGGAGACTTCTAAGAAGGAGACAAAGGAGGAGCCGTGGGGCGCCGGGCCCTTTCACGTCTGGCTGTTGGCGGTGCACTAATGCGGCAGGAAAAGCGTGGCTCACACGCGGAGAAACGCGGCGATTTTCATGCACTGCGCGCTGAGCAAAGTAATAGCACGTCCTCAGCTGTGACTCAACGAAACTGGTGAGGGTCTGCCTTTTGCTTGCTCCCGGTGAACGCGGACGGTTTCAATCAATAAAAGCTGCAGAACGTGGACAAGGGACAGCGAAACACGTCCACATTCTGCAGCTTTTAGGGGCCTGGCAGCATTCGGGGCAAAGCTCGGAGAAGCCTGAGCAGGGGACTGAATGATGCGGACGAACCTTCACAAATAAAGTGCTTTTGACAGCAGCTGAATGAAAATTCAGGTTTGAGGTCTTGCATGAGGATGGAGAGAAAAGAAAAAAACAGCCCTGCTAACTCTATCACTATAATAAGAATTAAACCTCAAAGGCCACTATTTGTGGTTAAAACTGAGGCAGGGAGCAATAGACAAAGGAAAAAAAATGGAAGGAGAAAATGCATAGGTCACTAGAGACCCAGAGGAGGAGGACAAATAGAGATCGGAAGGAGAACTGGAGAAGGCGCTTAAGCAGGTCAGCCCACCCATCTCCCATCATGCAGAGATGCTGATCTCCCCCCACGGCCTGGACTCCCTGCAGTGGGGGACCTCTGAGTCTGAGCAAAGCTGAAACGGAAAAGGAAATTGATGTGGGAACACCTTGAAGACTGTCCAACTTTCAACTTTGGGAATTTGGGGGATTGTGAAAAATCCTTTCAGCCTAGTGGTTAAGTTCAGCGCTCTCCACTTTGGCAGCCTGGGTTCGTCGGTTTGGATCCCGAGCACAGACCTACACCAGTCATCAGCCACGCTGTGGTGGTGAGCCACATACAAAATAGAGGAAGATTGGCAACAGATGCTAACTCAGGACTAATCTTCTTCAGCAAAAAAAAAGAAAAGCAAAAAGAAAAATCCTTTCTCAGGGAGGTTAGCCAGGACCCCATGTCCAAGAGCCTCTTCTTTTGGTCACATCTCTGTGGCCGAACTGGGCAGCTGCAGGTGCTGCAAATACCTCTGGGAGGGAACTGGACTCCCAGTCCCACAAGAGCTGGGACTGGGTCTGTTCACCCACCACTGTATCCCCAGAGACTTCCACAGTGTAGGTGCTTCATAAACGCCTCCTGAGTGAATAAGTGAATTAGTAAACGAACCCCAGAAAAGCCAATTGCCAGTCGTACTCTCTGTGGACAAACACAGGAATAATAAACTACAGATAGCAGCTTAAATGTCCATCATGGTTCTGGAGGTTAAAGGCGTGTATGTGTGACCTCGCATTTCCCAAAAAGATCCACGTGAGCAGAAAGAGAAAGGGAAAAGGCTGCAAAGATGAGGTGTTCATAAACAAGGTATTAGATAAATAGATTAACTATAGCTCACGTCACATGATAGAACATCAGACTATAGAGTTTTGTTATTCAAACAGGAAAATGCACCTGCTGTATTGTTAAATGGAAAAAGTAGTTTGCAACAGTACGTCAAGTACTGTTTCCAAATTTGCAAATTACAAAGCATAGTATGTGAGTTTTCTATGTAATTTTCATAAAAAAGATTCTAGAGATGTTAACAGTACTTATCCGTGGATAACAAGATTATTGTTTACCTTTATTTTCACTGTTTTTAATACTGGTCTTTACCTAACGAAGCTCCCTTCAAACTACCTTTATAATCAGAAGAGTAGCGAAGCCATTTAAAAGTAAAAATAAATTACTCTCTTGCTGCGGCCAGGGAGTCTGTGTTCTTGTTGTAACTTTGCCTGGGGCATCTTTAGGAAGTTAACTACACCCTCTTAGACTTGGTGCCTTTACTTGAGCAATAGAAATACTAATATTTATACGATAATTAGAAATTAGAAATACTAATATTTATATATAATTTTGCAAGGCAGATGTGGGGACAAATTGCGGGAATGCATGGGAAACATTTTGCAAATTGCAAAACACTAGATACATATAACAATCCAGATGGGGATGGGCATTGAGGTGAGGAAGGAAATGAGGGAAACGGAAAGACGAGGAGGAGAAGGGGAAGATGCATGACTGAGATACGAGAAAAGGAGTGTGGCCAGTGGTGATATCTGAAGACATCGTTAGAACAATTTTCTTACAGGAACTGTAGGCTTTTGTGTTATGGAATTGGGGGAATTATACGGTGTTAGATTCAAGACATTTTCATTTCTACCATCACGTTATGCAAAGGTGGCACGTGAGCCTCCGTAAGGACTGGGCTGGAGCTCTGGCCATTGTTTCTCTATGCAGAGGACTGCGGGAAGAGAAAATATATTTTCTCATCTCCTCCCTCACACACACACACACACACACACACACACACTCTGAGGTTATGTGAGTGGTGAGTATGGGGTAACGGTTAAAGAAATAAATATTCTTTAATTAATTCCTTTAAAAAAACCTGATTTAAAAGAAAATAAAAACAAAAGTACAGCTAACCATAACAACTTCTTTCCAAATCCATAACATCCTCTGTGTCCTCTTGATCAAGCCAGTTTCCCTTATTGATCTTCAGCATCCTCATTCGTTCAATAAGGGGTGTCAAATACATCACCCACTAAGTCCCCTTGAGCAGCAGAGTTCTATGAGTCTCAGATCCCCATGCTGCAGAGTTCCAGTCTCTCCTTTCCCCACATTCGTAAATTAGGGGAGCTGATCTACACGATCGGCTTTGCAGTGACACGGACCTTCAGTTGTCTGCCTTGATGAATCTCGCTCACTCCTCACTGGTGTGGCTGACACATTATAATATAATGTCATTACTCTATTTACCTTGGGAAAATTATTTAACTTTTCTGAGCTTCAGTTTCTCTATTTGCAATCTGGGATAACAAGACTACCTCCTTTGGAGGGTCACTGTGGAGTTACGGAAGATATTCTACACAAAATGCTTAGGGCAGTGCTCAGCATAAGGTAGGTGTGTGCAGCCAAAATTGGATAGCATCATTGACCTGGCAAGTTTTGAGGCTCTTCCTAAATTTTTCTTTATGCTTAGCAGAACTTGTGAGAAGACTGTCATTGAAAGATAGAGTTTGACTGAGAGATCTATTTCCTGATGTAAAACTCTCTCTACAAAAACACATCCTGTACAATCTAAAGAATGTCGTTTTCTTCCATTAAATCTCAGGTGGCTAAAAAGGCTGCTATTTTTGAGCCTAGATTTGGCATCGTTGGAGCATGCACATGCTCAATTCACATGAAAGCTACAAACTAAATGAAATAAACCAGCATTAATGTATTGTTTTCTTACAAAAGGATAAATAGAGCATTTTATTAACACTGTTTTTTGCAGCAACAAATGATAGTCCACATCTTTTCATTCAACACAGGAAAAGCTATGATCACATTACGTCACTCTGAGACACAAAGCAAAAGACACTTTTATTTTCTTAAGGTCAGGAATGGTTTGCGTTTTTAAAACAAACTTCATGTTTAGATTTGCAGTAGCAGGGCCTCCAGTGACTAGCACAATACAATAAACAGACCAAATATCCGGAAGAGACAATTAAATACACCAATAATATTTTAGTTGAATCGGGAAATGCATTATCATTTTAGAACATTATAAAGAGGTCTGATGTTAACATTTTTAAAAGGAAAAAGATCATTCCAACCACCCAAACAGCTACCACAAGCAAAAAGAAGATAGTATACAGACAGGAAATTTTACGCATTGCACTTATTGCTTGGTACACAAATGTTGCAATTCCTGTTGAGTTATATTAAGAAATGACAAGCAAAATGCCTCTGCCCCATCTAAAATTCTATGACTCTAGGAAAGTAGAAATTGCAATCCCCTAACCCAACATTAGGTGTATGCTATTTTTGGTTTTTTGTGAAGAGTGTTTATTATGTTTCTGTGCATGGATATGTGTAAGATATACAGATATATATAGATATAATTTTCATATAATTTAGTGTCCTATATATTTAAGACAAATATCTTTTAAATGGGACTTTAAATAATAAAATTGTCTACTTACAATATGTCTATTTATCTTCTCATACTCTATATAGCTCTGTGGCACAAGTTTCATATAGTATTTAATTATTAAGGAAGAAGGAGAGCTAAATCATTTTCTCTTTTGTTGTTAATATTGCATTTTAAGGGCTATGTTTCCATAGTAAATTTCTTATTAGATTCTTTACAGTGTGTGCACTTTTGTTTTTCTAATGCAAGTTACAACCAGTACAAAGTTGTAATAAAAAATACATTGAAGTCTATTTCTTTTTTATATTTTTTGCAAAAGAGTTATGTGCTATGCTACATGAAAAGTCAGATTTTCTTGAAACGTGAAGTGTTTTATACTGTTCGGTACATGAATGGAAGAACATGAAGCATACCCCTCACTTTACAAGTTCTCTTTCACATATAGAAGCGTTTGTGCCCAAGCATTTCATATAAAACACGGCAAGATGTTCATTTTGAGAACCAACAAAATATTCCACATTATGTAATAACAATAATTATTTCGTACACCTTGCTAGTTGCTAGCCTACAATATTCTTCTCCGATTGAGAGATATCCCAACTCCATGGTTTACACTCAATAAATGTTGCCAACACCTGATGCAGCCAACATAGTTTTTTCCACAGGACTTCTGCCTGATATCTTGCAATACAGTGTAACAAATATACAAGTGCATTTTGCATGACCAAGTAGCTTTGGCTTCCTAACCTTTGTAGGACGGGATGTGCCAACTGTTTTAGTTGTGCTTTGTCAAATGGTGATGAGTTTTAGCTCATGTAAATCCAGTGAGGAACTACTTGCTTCTACAGTTTCGACCAGTCAATCTTTAAGTCACAAATGCGAGGATGGATGACCTGAATGGAAATGATGGAATTTCACAACTTCTACAGATTGCACTTGACGGTAACTTCGTGAGTTTCTTTTGATTTCATTTTTACAGCAAGACTTGCCTGGTTGATATTACATGTTTACACCACGTTTTTTTAAATTTTTGTGCAATCACAATTAATTTAATCACAAACACTAAAAATAAACCCAGCAATTAGCTTTGTTATGAATAATCATTTCGATCCTTATAGGTGTATGAGCCTTGTCCTTCTTCTTGTACAAATTCCTCTTTCTTTTCCCAACCATTGGGCCAACCTCCATTGGCTTGTGTTGTGGCACCATAAGACTTGGTGGTACCATAATTTATATAATTTTGAGTAATGTCTCCTGTTTCTTCATCAAGCTCATCTTCGTGGATAAATCCACATTTTTCTTCACTTGTCTCCTCAGGGTCTGCCCAGGGTTGCTTCTCTCCTGAGGCAAATATTGCATAAAAGATTACTCCGCCGTAGTGGACTAGGGCAGCGATCAGGAAGACATACTGCCACTCCTCACGTGACTGCAGGGACAAAAAGCGGCGCTGTGAGAACAAACTCCCCACGTCTGAAAAGCCTCACGTCTTCGCTGAATGCCCCACCATCGAGCTTTTGGTACAGCGCTATCTTCAGGGGAAACCTCTGTTCTGATTATACAAAGCGAATACTGTGCTGGAAACTTTCTCTAATACTATGACTTTCATTATTTAAAAATTTTTAAATCTAAAATTCTGAAATAAAACCCCAAATATATCTATGGTCTGCTAATTTTTAAAGTATTCATAATGTCTCTTTTAACTTCCAATGATTTACTTATTTTTTCTCACACTTGTTTATTTCTTTTTGGTAAATATAATTTTTAAGGACAAGTAGCTAATAATAATATTCTTCCATCATTAACTGCAGAGAAGCCTGAATTGAGGTTTACAAATAAAGCTCAGAAGACTTCTGCTCACCTACTCTAACAAGCTAGGAGAAAAAGGGTTTGTTGTGGTTTTGCCACACCAGGAATATCAGGAATATTAAAAGGTGTTGAAAAGCATATAGTTTATTGTTTGGGGAAGAGGGCTCCTCAGTATTCTTCAAGATCTCCTTCTGAGCCTCGATTATTTACCCTACTCAGAGATACAGTGACTGGCCCACAGGGAGAATGCCAAACAGTAGGTATTAACACTTTTCCCAACCCTGAGAGAGAAGCTTCTACCACTGAACATCTCTTTTGCTCTATCTTACCTTATTTTTCGTCATTGCACCAACAATGATAGGGCAAACCATTCCTGACAATGTGCCAACGCCATTTGAAATGCCCATTAGGATACTGGCATATCTTGGAGCAATATCCAAGTGGTTAACATTGAAACCTGCAACACACACACAAGCTTTGACTCAGAGAGTCCTAAACCTCTTAGATGCAGATGCCTATAGAGCATCCTCCACCATACTCACCACCCTCCTTAAAAGATACCAGCTGCATAGCATGTGCTTCACAACTACCTTTTGATAACTCAGGTCAGGGATAGAGTGGAATGAGGCATGATTTCTTCCCCAACACGTAAGACGTGGTGCTCACTGCACAGAGAAGGAGATGTCCTCTTAACAAGAACACCAGAAAAACCAAACTTAAGTGTAAGCAGGGAAAGGTGGGTAGTAAAAAATCTAAATGAGAATTTCTAAATGTTGTATTGTTTTTATTTCCTAGTGGAAATATGCTGAATAAACTTTCTCAAAAATCAAAATATTAAAGAGGAAAGTAGAATATATACAATTTTTATCACCAGAAAACATCAAGATGTTACAAGTACAAATAAAAAAAAAAAATGTCTCTTACCGGAAATGGCAAATCCACTGAATCCCACAGCAAGAACCAAGAAGGAGATAGCGACCCCCCTCGTATGAGAGTAGCCGACCACCAGAAGCAGTGTTGCTTCCATGCCAAAACCTTCAGGAACAAACACATGGGATACTGCAGAAGTTTGTGTAAATTTTTTCAATGAGCCAAACCTGCTAAAAATGCTCATGCTTATTCGACCTAGCAAACCACTTCAGGGAGTCTATCTTAAAAATAATAATAACAGTAATAATTTATGTGCAAGGATTACTGAAGGCTTTGTTGTGTTTTAATAAAAACATCAAAAACAACCTTAAGCTTCAGTGGTATGAAGGGTCAAGTTAGTAACACAGCTGTTTAAAATTAGGAGTTGTGAAAATTTGAAGTAGTATGGGGAGATGATCAGAAATGAGCGGTGAAGGCACAAATGTCACTGCAGATTTGATAGGCATAGAATAAGGTACTCACGCATGTAGATCAGAACTTCACGAACTAAAAACCTGTCCTCAACATCATTTATGTACTTACCACCACAGTTCATGATCTTTCTTACTGTAGTAGTTGAAAGAATTTGTTTGCTTCTTAGAAAATCTGCAATCTGTCCTCCAATGGGCACAATAATTGTCATCACTAAGTGTGGCACAGCAGATAGCATGCCAACCTGACGAAACACAACACCGGGAGAAATATACGTGACGGTAAGTAACATGGGCCACTTAACAGTCTTGGTTTTTTTAATCCATGGTAAACTCTTTACAGACAAAGGAAGGAAAAAATACTGTCTCCGAATGACCACTTACTCATTCCTAGAATAAGCAATAACTTTCACAGAATAAATGAGAAAAGCTAAGTAAATTTGCTTTGACCTCTTTTTTTCTTCCAGGAGAATACATTTTTTTCTGTTATGAGTCAGTAAATTTTGAGTTTATGAATAAATTATCCTGAATCTTATTGCAGAGTGATTCACATTTATGTGCCTATTTTATATTCTTAAATGTGTTTGCAAAAATTCATCACTAGCAAGAGACGGGGAGACAGAGACAGAGTCAGAGAGAAGAGAAATATGTTCAACAAACCTTGAAGAGCCTGTCCTTTAAAATTCATTTCTTAATTCATAAGAAGGCTAAAAGCCTCAGTTGCATTTTAATTCTATATCTCATATGAGTTTTATATTAGGTTCTGTAGATTAAAAGCCCAGAAAATGCAGGTCACTTCTTCCATTTTAGGTATTTTTCTATGTCAAATATCAATATTCGGTCACATTGTCATACAGTGATGTATAGCTTCTGAACTAATTTCATACTAAGTGGCCCAGTCTAAAACCTACCCAGCCACCGTCCATTCAACACACTTTTTTTTTTTTGAGAAAGATTAGCCCTGAGCTAAGTCCTGCCAATCCTCCTCTTTTTGTTGAGGAAGACTGGCCCTGAGCTAACATCTGTACCCATCTTCCTCTACTTTATATGTGGGATGTCTACTACAGCATGGCTTGCCAAGCGGTGCCATGTCCGCAGCAGGCATCCGAACCAGTGAACCCTGGGCCACTGAAGCAGAACGTGTGCACTTAACTGCTGTGCCACCGGGCCGGCCCCTCAACACACATTTTTTGATCAATAATTACATGCAAGGCACTGTTCTCTGGGAATCATGGGGGCAGAAAGAATGATAAAATGCTTTTTACTTGTGTATTACCACGTATCTGGACTTAGTAAATTTTGAATATAAACACATAAGGGAGTGTCTACTGAGTATATTTTGAGGCACAATTCCTGGCAAACGGTAAGTACCAGAGAAATGTTTATTATTTGTGTATAAAGATATCTTTCCAATTAGACCATTGGAGTGTGGAGACAAAGATTCTGCTTTATTTTGCGGTGGGTATACTGTGGTGTCGCCACCACGGACTGGGCTGTTGTAGCGATTAATCAAGATAGCAAGTGACTCTAAAATAGCTTATGTCCAAGCTATTTAATTCTCTCTTTCACTCTGGATGGAAGCTTTTTACATTATTATTCCCATTGTATAGATGAGGAAACTGACTCAGAAGGGCTAAGTGATTGTCAGAACCAAGTTTTGAACCAGTTCTGCCTGAGTGTAAAAACTGAGCTCAGCTTCATAGAAATCCCAGGTTATCAGACTTGGCCCACCCTCCACTTTGCTTCTCTGGGTCACAGTCTGCATTTCTCTCCCCGATCTGTTCCATATTCTGCTCAGAAACTGGCAGTCTACCCGTCAACAAAGAGCAGCCACTCAACACTGCTCTCCTCCACTCCTAAATGTGAAGTTCAAAAGGAATGAGTGTCTCCTGTCATTTGGCGGGCTTCTGTGATCTGAACTCTCAAAGAGCTGGTTAATCCAAGCACTGGCCCTCCCTGGCTATGCCATTTTCAAGGGGCTGAAAAATGTTATATATGAGCATAGGCTGAGATAGATCGATCGATGGATAATGAAGATTAAGCCACTGCACTTGTGGTTTTGTCCGTTGGACACCCAACTTAACTAAGGTTGGAGAGAACTACCCTCCATGTAAGTATTTTAGTTCACTTAAATTTCACTGTACTTCTGAAAAATGCAATTAATACCATTATTTATAGAGAAGAAAACTGAGGTTGACAATTATTCAGAAACCAGCCCAAGGTTATGTATCAATAGTTTATTGTAGAGCTCGGACTCAGAGCCATGCCAGCCTGGACCCAAAGCCCATGCTCTGTGGCCTCCATCACTTCTTTTACACATTTCTCAGGTAAGTCAGAGATTTTTGTTTGTTTGTTTTTAACCAGTATAATTAAAATCTTCAGGCTAATCTGTGTGTGTAGAATTTATCCAAAATTTAGTTAAAAATATACTAAATGAATCAAATCAACCCATCTGGTTACTATATTTAGTTTTTGCAAAATATCATCACTTTCACTGAAGCATTTTCAATTAGTTGGAGCTATAGGGTCAGAATGACCACACGGTTTCATTAACATCAGTTGGCTCCTTCTCTCTCCCCCATGGGACATGACTTTATTAATAGCCTCTCAGTGTCATATTTGTCCTAGATTATGAAAATGGACTCACACCTCCAGCAGCCTTTGTTGAGAAGTATAGCACCTCTCAGAGCTCCCGAAGGCTGCCCCACAATGTTTGATCAGCTCCAGAGAGAAGAGGCCTGTCTAAAGCGGCCATTCTTCTCGGGGATGGAGGAAACAGTTTCCTTAGAAACGGGGATTACAAAAGAGCTCTCAGAATAGCTACTCCTCAACTCAGGTTTTCCTCAGTTCCAGGCCTCAGATAGTCTTTCAAGCAGAGATATAATATGAATAGTGAGCCCAGCTGGACTTATGTAAGGACATGAAGAGAAACGGCAAGTCCATGGCCAGGACAGACAAGTGTATTCAGGACTCAGCAAAGTGCTTGGCACAGAGACGGCATTCAACAAGTACTGGCTACGAGTTTAAAGGAACATATGGTTTACCTGGATTTAAATGGCGTAGCAAAAGGACTTGAAACATAAATCAGAGGATCTGGGCTTAAACTTCATTCTGTCATTTACTATCAGCTTGGCCTTAGCAAATTTAAATAGCTTCCCTAGTTTCTGTTTCCCCATCGGTCCCATAGAAATGAGACAGTTATCTAGCTGGTCAGCCAAACGAGGTTGTGCATGAATATCAAAGGACCTTGTAAATTTCAAACCCTTAAATAAAGTATTATTTTTATGTACATTTCAACCTTACAGCAAATCTCAAAATGATTATATTTTCATAGCTAAGAATAAATGTCTGTAGCATTTAGCATGCTGTGCTGTGATTGGTAACGCTGTTTTTGTCTACACCACCAAATTGTAACTCTTGAGGACAGGAACCATGTTTTTATTTCCGAACTAATACAAAGCTTCATATAAATGTTCCACAAACGCATGCTAAAAGAATAAACTGGATAAACAACATACAAGAAGGTTTTCAGATATTTTTGCTATCCTCGAACCTTTTAGCCAGACGTATTTCTGAGAGCATTGAAGAAGAGTTAGATTGGTAACTATATAAATACAATTCCACTTCAATAAAACACTTTTTCATTCACTGTCATATTGTTTCCGACCTGAGATGTAAGAGGAGTTCTGTTTATTTACAGGGAAAAGGCTACACTGCTGGCCACGTCGACTGACATGGAAGCTGCGTGAGGGCAAAGACTGTGCCTGTTTGGTCTGTGTTCCCAGCAGCAAAGAGCAGCTCCTGGCAGACAGCTGAGTGCAGGAGACGCTCAAATACCTTATTAGTCTTTGTTTCCCAGAAGTTATTTGTTGAATGAATAAATAAATAACTCATGAAATTTAGAAGATAAAATCTTGGCAGAGGAACTTACTAGTCACTTAAAGACAAAAATAATGCACTAGTTGAATAAGGATAATTTTTACATACCTTGCTGATTTCAAATCCAAACACTTCCTCAAAATATGCTGGCTGACTAATAAGCAATAAATAAAACGTCCAGCTTCTGCAGAAGTTTGCAACGATTATTGCATAGACTGGCATAGATGTAAAAAATTTCCTCCATGGAGTCTTGAATTTCTGAAATTCAAAAAAAGGAGCCATTCTGCCTATTTTAAATATTTTCTAACTTAAGTGGGAATAATAGGCGCTGTAGATACAAACTTCTAGTGACTGCATTATAGATGGATTCAAAAAGTGCAGGATTTTTTCTTAAAAAATTAATATGTTCTGGGGAAGTGACACCAGATAAATATACTTATTCTCCAGAAAATAAAAATAGCCAATACAGGAATATCTACATTATCATATTATATTTGTACAGGAAATAACTTCAGAAAATTATTAGAAGGCAATAACCTGCTCCTGCTGGGAAGGTATTTCTTTTATTCATACGAGGATCATCTCCACTGAGAATTTTACTCTTCAAGTCACAAAACACTTCATCAAATGTGAAAGAAAAATATCTAATTTTATATGTTAAAAAATAGTTGGGGGCCGTAGGAGTTATGGTATTCTGATAACATTCTGCTTATTAAACTAGCTGTTTCCTGCACAAGTGTGTTTAGTTTATAAAATTCAGCAAGCTGTTAGCTTATGATTCATGCATTTTTTCTGTATGTTGTGTTTAATTTTTTTAAGAAAAGAAGAGAAATTTAAGACATACTACAGTCAGCTACAATGTGTGACCTTTAATTGGATCCAGATGCAAAACAAAGACACTATTATAGACTAGGTATTAGAATTTGGACTGAGTATTAGAAATTTGAATATAATCTAGGTATTATATAATGTTGGGATATTATTCTAATTGTGTTACATATGATGATACTACTTCAATTGTGCAGGAGAGTATTCTTATTTTTATAGAGATACATGTGACGTATTTACGGGTAAAGTGTTATGATACCTCATTTACTTTGAAATCATTCAGCAAAAAGAAAAACAAAATAAATAAGGGAAGATGCTAACAGCTGTGTGTCTGCAGTGGAGACATGCGTGTTCCTGTGGGTGTTCTTGCTGTTTCACTGTGTTCTGAATTTGTTCACAATAAAAAGTTCCCAATAACTAAAGTACAAGTTCTATTCCCACCTGACCTCAGTCTTAAAAATTTCCTTTGAAGCTACAGGAAAGTATAAAATATCAGCAAGAAGTGAAATATTGTGTTTAGAAAAGCAGTAAGGAATAGAAGATAGGGAGTTTGAGATTATCTAGGCTGTTTTATCAACCTCGTGGGTGTTCTTTGGGGTCATTTCCAGAAACTGGTTTTCAAAAGAACTAAATTTCTGATTGTTTTAAAAAACTTATGCCTGATCTGGACATACAATCTCTCAAGAACGGGTAAATAAAAGAAGTATATTTAACTAATGAATCTATAGGCTGATCCGATTATTTTTGGCTGGAAATTGAAGCTCAGTTCCGAACTCACCACAGGCCAGCCTATATTCAGCTTCTGCTCGCACAGCTGCCGCTGGTGGGCACCAGGGCACACTACCAACACCTCCCACCCTCCCCCTGCCACTGCCACACCACCACTTGTTTCTGGAGTAGCCATTATTAGAAATTATCAGTCCATTTACAGAAGGAAGCAGGAGGGAAAAGTTCCAACGCCAGTCTATTCAGTTCATGGAACAACTAGAATGTAAGGGTTTTCCTTTAAGTATGGAAGTTCAACTTCTGAAAGATATGCAATATGGGATTTTTCTTATTAATTAAAGGCCAAGATACCCTTGGCAACAATGGGTGATGGATCTTTTTACCTAGGATGAGATGTCAAAGACAGGCTTTCTCTAACAAATGAAGCAGAGAATCAGAGCTGGAATAAAATACAATTAGGATGACGGCAGGGGCCTTGAAAAGAAAGAGGAGAAGCTTAATGTATAAGGAACATTGGTCCTTAGCCAGTGTCTGGTATCACCAACTCTTAGCATAAGGAAACTGAGTTACTGATTATGTGCTGAATTACTGAAACTGTCTAAATATATTACTTTTGCTTACCAGTTTTTTCTTTTTTATAGTATCAGATGGCTATTAATAACTATTTATGATATATTAATGTCACATGGACTAAAATATCTGCATTTTTGACATAGAACTGCATTTTTCTTTCCATAGGTGGATCCTGTCCAAGAAATCAAATCAGAATCAGAAAAAGACTTCACAACATTATCTTGATCTTCATGATAATAATCCTGAAAAATGGTAACATTTTATCAATAAACGGATTTTATTATATTAAGAATATTTTTGTCAGCTATCTATTATTGGCATTCTAATGCTTTAGTATTTCCTAAACTACATATAAATAAATATGGATGTATAAAATTTACATTTAAAATATTCAATAAACAAAAAGTAGCCCTTTTTATGACTGTATTAGGGCATTTAGCATTTCCTACAGTCTAAAATGAACAAATCTTGACTGATTTTTTTAAAATTATGGGCCATATCGAACTGTTGTTAAAAACTTGTTTAGGTTTACAGTCATAGTCATAATGCAGGTAAAATCTGAAGATGCTTAAGAAAAGATAAATTAAAAAAAAGAAATTATAGATGAAGGAAGTAGCAATCATTTCTAAGTCAGGGATTGTGGATGGAGTAAAGAAAACAATAACGATTGATATCAAATTATTTTTGTTGAATAGTGAATCATAAAATAGTTTGGTTGGTTGGAGGGAGGTGAGATGGAGAATAAGAATAGGAAAATATACACCATAATAAAGTTCTTACTTCCATTGCACCTAAAAGATTTGCACTCTCTCCAATGCTTTCTTCTATGTACCTACGTTCTTCATCTGTAATAGTAGGATGCTTTGCAGGACTCTCGTAAGACACCAAAAGCCAAAACATGTACCAGATCATCCCAAAGCTTCCTGTAAGGAAGAATTCAAGAGGAGGACATCAGAGAAAACTGTCACAAGTACCTTCCATTTAACGTCATTTGCTGGAATAAAACTACAATAATCATGTGACAAACATTCTAGAGAACGTGAATTCCAGCTTATGTTTCTCCAACTGACTTTAGCCATCTCTTCTTGTCTTTTGCCTTTAGACTTCAAGCTTCTTGAAGGCTGGTCCTGTAGTTTTATCTCTTTGTCACTATTAAATAACGCTAATACACAAGAAACTCACGATAAAGAATTATTGGATGGTGTGGTCTGGAACATGTTCATACATCCAACAACATTTACTGAGCAATTACTGTCCAAGGCACTCTGCTAAATGAGACAATTATGAAGAACAAGACCAAATTCCTGTCCTCAGAGAACTTTGCTGGGGGTGAGTCCTTTTATTATTTGCCTGCCTTGAATATATGAGACTAGTCTGTATTTCCAGAGAAAAGAAATGCTCTTTTCCCTCTCCTGTTAGCACTTCCATATCTAGTAAACAGACTATTAAATCAAATCTAGAAGATTATTTTAGCTTAACTGGCTATGGTACATGAAAAAATGGGCTTCTGTTATTAATGTAGTAACATTTGACACTTGATGTGACTGTATACCATATTATTTTCAGTACATACTATTGCCTATTGATTATTCTTTGGATAGATGAAAGTTATAAATTCCAGTGCAATAAACTATTTGCAAGTCCTTTTTCAGTCCCCTCTTTATTTAGCACTTTCACCATTAAAACATACCCCTATTGTGCAATATAAATCAGAAGCATTAATAATAGAAAGAATTTCAAGTGATTTATTCCGGTTTCCCAGCAGCTGGCCATTTCACTCTTGCCTCCTACTGTTCTCTTTTTCCCTTGGGTAACAATCTAAATGCTCCTGATCTCTATAATACTTTTTCTTTTGCCTGTTCAATCTCCAAGAAGTATTCCTTAATCTCAGAGCTTCTGATGTGCCATGCTCCTTGTAATTACTGAACATGACAGCATACACACCTGTGGATCAGAGCGTGTGCGGAAATTCGGTCTCATGTAGTGGTTATGGCCTCGGACTCACCCAGGTTCAAATGCTGGCTGTGTCACTCATGAAACCACACGGTCTGATCACTAACTGAAGGTCTCTAAACCTCACTATAAAATGAGAGAATAATCCCTTTTTTATGAGATTGTGGCAAAGAAATGTTAAAGGAGATAATGCATAAAGCAATGATCACAATGGACGGCACAAAATAAGCACTCAGTAACTGAGAGTTCTTGTTCTTGTAATTTACTAATCATTATCATTACCATTAACTGAATGCATCCACCAGTCACTCAGATTATATGCATTGTCTTTTTTAACTTTAGCCAGGTCTTATCTTATTAATTTTTAAAATATCAATATTGAATGTGTGGCTCAAAGATCCAATTTTTGCTACAAACAGCAAGTAGGCAAGTGCTATGATCTATTTTCAGATTATCTAATATTTAAACTTTGTACCTCTCAATGATAAATGAGATATAGCTCGAAATAATGAGACTGGTTTTCATGAGTGCTTTGTGGAAATTGATATCCTTACTTTAAAGTCACATTATATCTCCAACTAAGTAATGGACTAAGGCACACATCAGAGGATTTAATGGGTGGCGATCCCAATTTGTACTATACGCCCTATAAACAAGTGTTTTAGTTTTCTTTGAATTATGGACTCTTGAAAATTTAATGAAAGATATGGATTAAAATCTGATAAAAATTTCTCCCCAGAAAAAAAGAAAATGTACAAATGCATGTGTGGCTTACTATTTAGGGCATTCATGAATCCCAAACCCGTCCATGGCTTCTGAACCAGGATAAGAGGCCCTACTATAAAGTACACTTAATAACATCCTGCAAACAGAATTTTCTCTGATGAGAACATTTCAAGATGGGAATGCATCATGGGAAACGTGGAAGCAGCCGGATACCGTTCTGTTCTACTGCATGACTTCATGAATCTTTCAGATTCTCACGCCCATGCCCAAGATGCTAATGATCGTGACCACATCAGCTGGACTCCACCTCCCTCACATTTCTCCTTTCTTCTTTATTGAGAAAGCGTCTCTTAGAGAGAGACTTTAGGGCTAACCTGAAGTGGGAAGCTGTTAGCTTCTGGTCAAAAAGTGAACAGAAAGGGAGTCTGAACTTAGGGTTTCTTGTAATTTTTTATTCCCACTCGGGGGCTTAATTGCCTTTAGTTCTGGGGAAATGAAGACTAGCACGCGCTGCTGCAGCAGCCGACTTGCTAAGACTTCACCCCAGAATCACACTGCCACATCCACACTCCGCTCACCTCCCAGCCCTCTGCCCAGATTCAGTCTGGAGGAGGCACGATCCCAGAAATGACCAGGAAAGCAGGGGCCACAAGGAGAAGTGGGTGCTGCCCAGCTCTTTCCTCTGAATCAGCTCTGAATCAAGAGCTAATTTAATCCTCTTCTTCGTAATCAAGGACAATATATGTTACACATCACAAACTTCCCATCAGTAATGTGGTTGCTTTTAGAAATCCTAAGTTACAATGCAGGGAAAATCATAGAGATAGAACATTTTCCCTGATCTTCTCAGAATATAAGGAGAAGATATAAAGAATATAAGGAGATAGAATATAAGGAATATAAGAAGATATAAGGAATAGAAAAAAATTCAATGAGTAAACACAGAAGTATATTCAGTGAGCTATCTCACTGTCTTAGCTTATGCACACTTCTTTTATCTTTATTGTATAGAAATGCAACATACCATAGACATAGAATACTGAAGACCAGCCGGTGTACTGTACGAGAATGCCAGCCAACGGCATTGCAATCACAGCTCCAGCATAGGAACCTAAAGTAGAAGGAGAATGGGAGCAAGGTAAGTAACATCGACAGAAATTCTTGACTTCATCTCATGTCCCTGGGTTGGCTCACAGAAACGCAACTTGCATGCTCAGGTACATGTGTACTCACACCCATATACTTCCAAACACACGTATGAATGCTTAGCCAGGAATACAGGACAACACAAGTGGATATAACCTACTTCCCCAAGACTCAACAGAGGTTTAAAAATAATAAAAGGCTATCATAAAAAGTAAACTGAAAAGACTATAATAAAAACCATTCATGAATATATTTGAAAACCTAGATGAAATGAATGAACTAGAAAAATATAAAACCCAAGAAGAAATAGAGGATTTAAGGAGACTAATAAGAATTAAAGAAATTGACATGGGTGGTAAAAAACCTTCCCTCATGTACACACACAGACATACACACTCCCCAGGTGGTTTTACAGGTGAGCTTTACCAACTTTCGATTCTTATCCAAGTTAGTCCTGAACTTTTAGCCCCCAAGACTACATCTGCGCACAGTGCTCACCACAGAAGGAGGTGGTTGCCAGTCTACTCCTCTCGAGAGGTGGCGCCCATTTGCTCCAGATGCCATGACATGCTGGGTAGGTGACGCCCTGTGAGGGGGGAAGATAAATATCACTATTCAGGATCCAGGATCACTGCGAAAGAAGCACATTCCCTTCTCTGATGCTGTTTCCTTAGGATGGGCACCAGGGTTTAGGGAAAGCTGCTACCTATGGCCTGTGCTGACTCCCTGAAATCCCGTTTTAAGAACTTTCAGCCCGGACCAGGTAAGACATGACCTCTTTTTAGTGATCTGTTCAAATTCTCCCCACTCTTCAAGTCTCCCTTCTACTTCAATATTCTTGTGATTAATGCAAAAGCAAAGATTCTATATTACTCAGTTCATCTGTAATTCGGAACAGTTTGAGAAATTTGGGAGACCCTTTTGTGAGGCGTTAAACTCAGTGATTCCCAAATATAAGGAATCCATATAAAGGAAGGCGAAGCTGAAATTCTTGAAGCTCACACTTCCTAAAAGTCTTGCCTAGAACTTAACACCTTTAAAATAGCTATCTTTTTTCTATTATTTTTATCCTCTCATTTTTCTTTCTTTTTGGAGAGAAAGAAGATTGTTTTCAGCACCTTAATACTTTATCTGATTTGTCTATTCCCACCGTACTCCACGGAAAGAGAAGAGGCAGAAGGTAGGCCAAACTTAAGTTTTTAAATGATATTCTTTCAAAGGATATAGGTTGATGGAGCCAAAGTCACTGATTAGAGTCAGATGGCCAAAGAACACATTCAATGAAATATTCTAGTGAAAACTCAAATCATGATTCAAGGCCAGCAGGGACTTTGTATAAAACTCACAAAAAGTATTAATTCAGGGTCAGCATCAGCAAAGGACGGACTCAAAAATTCTTATCATGACACATTAATAGAGGCGCTGTTCCTTTTTTTTAAGTCAAATAGTCACTAAACATTTCTTTAACATCACTCAATTCTAGAGAAAAAGAAGTAAGCAATCACAGTTGCAGTTTAGCATCATTTAAAGACAGAACATCTGATCGCCTAACTTTTCCAATTTTTTTAACACTACAAGATATAACCTAATAAAATATATTTTTTTGTAGATCAAGACGAAGAGAATCTGCTGGTTCTTATTAACATGCCAACCTTAGGATGATGCCACCCTGCAATGCCATACCTCAACAAGTCCCTGCAGTATCCGAACAAAGATGACACACCCATAATGCACTCTGGCTGCTGACGGGATTAGCATATTCAGGGTGGAGGTAAGAAGGATGGCAGCTCCGAAAACCCTGGAAAAGAAAAGGAGTGAATAGATCGAAATTGCTCAGGTCTAGCTAATTACAAGCAATTTTAAGGTACATTATTTTTTCTAAAAAAAAAATAAGATACATTCGGGACTTGATTGGACAACCATTGCAAATAAACACTTGGACTATCCTGAAATAATGCATTGTTTGAAGCGCAGGAAATAAAAGAAGGCTCCAATAAACCTGGTTAAATGTACTTGTATTTATTTTCTTCATAGATATAATGAAAAATTGCAAATATTCAAAGAATCATTGTGTATGTTTTTGGTCTACATCTCAGGCTACAACACAAGCTGCTTATGAGCAAGAGCTGGTTTTTCAGATACACTGTTCCATCCCCGATACATAGCACAGTGCCTGACACATAGGAGATTCTTATTGAAGAGTTGTTGAAAAAATAATAAATGCCTGAATGGAATTGTGCCTCCCATTCTACAACTATTTGCAACTTCCCTACAAGCAGCATATACATACAAATTTTATGAATGGAATCATATTTTAAATGCCCCAAGAAATCTCATGATGAGATCCCACAGCACATGTTTTTATGACAGAAATAACTATTACTTAATATGTCTGTCTCAGGTTTTCTTTCTTTTTTTATGTGTGGGTGGGTGAGAACTCCTGTCTGAGGCCACCTCTAGCTGCACACACATACACAACAATTCAAGAAAGAATTGCCGAAAATATGGCACAAACATCTTTATCCATCTGCAAGTAAAAATTCCATGCCATCATTTAAAAATGTATATTCCATGATGTTTTTACTAAGCAAGAGAAATACGCCCCTAACTGGGTAACTTTAGAAGGTACTTGCGGAGAACTTTGGGGACACGCTATCTCTAATGAGCTAAGCTGTGTTCTGTGCAAGTTTTCTCAAGTCGAACATTGAGTTTTGAATTCAGTCAAGATGGTTGCTTCGTAGACGCTCTAATTCTTCCAAGGGGCACAATTAAATGTAAACTGTTAAAGACTTGAGTTTCTGGAACAGGCCTTGAACATTATTAACTTGCTACTGAAATCTGAGAAATGACTTTACGAAGAGCTGAAGTGGATCAGCTCTTTTTCTATGAATCATAGACCAGGTCAAATATTTTTGTTTACGTGGTGCAGCCTAACATCCGCCTGTCCTCAGTGGCTTCTCTTCACTGAGGTAAATAGTCTCTCAGGAGGTGAACGTTCTGTTCCATTCTTCCTCTGTGCTAGTTGCTGAATAGGTATCTTTGGGTTTGAGTCAAAGTATAACTTATTTCCTAAATGTTTCGCACAAAATAGAAGCTTTCTATTTCTAGAAATGATTACTTCCATTATCACTCAGTGATATTACACTTCTGCCAAATATGAATTTATTTTTCAGAAAATAAATGCAAAAATACCATGACCTATCTTTATAAAGTAAGAATCCAAACTTGTTATAAAAATTGATTTAAAATGTATTTTATTTTATTCATTTATCTTTTTGCTGAGGAATATTCATCTTGAGCTAACGTCTGTTGCCAGTCTTCTTCTTTTTTTTGTCCGTGAGGTGCCACCACAGCATGGCCGCTGACAGACATGGCCCAGTCTGGCTTCATCCTTACGTCTTCCAAACAACGTTATAGAATCTCCTGAAACCAGCTGCCATTATGCTTTCTGTTCATCATGGCGTCTTCATCAGCCTCTGAAACCACTGTCTCTGAAGCTCTACTCTCAAAATTAGGTGGTAATGCCTCAGAGGTGATATATGGTCCTCTTGAAGAATCTCACTGTTTACCAGTACTTAATGTAGTTGTGTACACTGTATTACGCTCTACAGTCGTCATTCCTATTTGGCCTGATGTTACAAAAACAAACAAATAAAGGCTGGCCCAGTGGCATAGTGGTTAACTTTCCATGCTCTACTTTGCCAGCCTAGGGTTTGCAGGTTCAGATCCTGGGTACCGACTTACACACTGCTCATCAAGCCATGCTGTGGCAGCGTCTCATGTGCAAAATAGAGGAAGATTGGCACTGGTGTTAGCTCAGGGGCAATCTTCCTCATCAAAAAAAAGAACCAAACAAACTAACATAAGCATTGAATATACTTTTGATATCTCAACAGACAGAAGGAAATAGATTATACACCAAGAAACATTTAATAGTCCTGTGTGTTTTATTATCCCTAGCACTGGTCCCAACTTTGACACATACTTGTGTTTCACAGCAGTCCTGCCCTGAAAACAATACCCACCAAAATAGGTTTTTCAAGTTTACCCTCTGATCAAAAGACTTGTCTAAAAATCAAAATTATGCAAATAAATACATCTTGTAAATTATTCTACAGTCATGCTCTTTCTTGTTGACCAAGCCCCACACCAAGTAATACAGTGAATTCTTTTAGAAAAGCGCACACAATAAAGCTACTCGATAGGAGAAATGTGCTTAGTAAAGAAGCATATTATTTGAAATCAGATATACCAGGGTTAGTGGCCCAACTCTTCCTCTTGGCAGCTGGTGATTTTTGGGAAAATAACATTGCTAATCTGTGTTCAATTCTCTCATCAGTAAAACAAGCATAAGAGTGTTTGCCTTACAAAGTCACTATAAGGAAGAAATGTGATGTACTATATAAAAAGTTTAGTGATACATATATTTATTATTCTCTTCAATTCTAATTTCATCTGCCTCCTGAAACGGAGAACTAAGGCAATTATGAAGATGATCTATGATTCATATCCTCTCTCTCCCCACCCCCAGCACAAATGTACTATTTAGGGAGAGGAGGAAATTTTATCCCTGAATGATCTGCTTCACATGGATTGAAAGCCCGGCTGATAGTCACCACCCCCGCCCCCACCCACTTCACACGGTTAGAGCATCTCTTCTGTGTTTCCACTCAGTTGAGCTGGATTTCTGTATTTCCCCATTTTAATCCAAAAGCTAGATTTCTAGACTCTTTTTAGCTACAGGGAAGGAGAAGGCTGCCCCGTACTCCATCATGAAAACCAAGCGACTGAGTTACTGCCTGACATCAGTGGCCTAAAGAGAACATTTGTGCTGTTTTTTTGGTTCATTTTCATAATCTTTTTGTCTTAGAATTCCACTGTGGATGTTTCCAGGTGCATTTTCAATGTTTCCCCATAAGATAAATGTTAAATTTTATAACATACCAGACAATAGTATAATTTATCTGAGGACATTTTAATGAATTGGTGATGATCCCATAGAAATTTAAGGTTCTATTCAATACAATTAATCAATTACACATTTGTAAAATTAACCTGACTTCTGATTTATATTCTGGGTTTTTGCTTTATTTTGTTTTTTGCCTTATAGTCCATTTCAGTTAAGAAACTCACTCAAGGTCTGATCACCGCTTCTTCCTGATAAAGTTGAATAATGTATGAGAAAATAAAGAAATACTATACTCACATAAAAAAACACTTTCTAGAAATAAATAAATTTCCCCGAATAAATATTTGTCCATTTTTTTTTACTTTTGAATTGTAAATCTAGGGTCTTTATAACATCAGGCAGTATAGTTCTATCAGCGTATTTATATTAATGTTAGTACTATATATAAAAATAAATCATTAGTGAAAATTCTAGCAAGTTACACAAATTCTTTCAGCAACAAGCTAACATATCGCTTTTGCTGAACAAATCATCAGACTGTGCAGTTATCAATTAGGTAAATATTGCTGAACTTGAAGTTCCAAACAGTAAGTTGAAGCTCAACTAGAATGACATTTCATTTTGCTTAAAGTCCTTCTTTTCATAGTTGGCAACTAAATTGCTACCTTAAAAACCCACTCCTGGTCTCAATATAAGTCAGAGATGGGCCATCAGTAACTGGGCTGAGAAAAAAAAGCAAAGTATCTGCAAACTAAATGTGAAACTCTTGGCTTTTCTATGCCTTAACAACAGAACTAGAAACTGATGGGTGCTCTCGATTTCTCGAAGAACATCATTATAATCTCCATGAAATAAAATAAGGGCCATTTGCTTATTAAGATCGTTTTCCAAAATGATAAACCACTTGAAAGCTACTTAAAATTGTTGTTTTCCTCATGATTTCCTCTGCAGCAAATGACATACTAAAATGAATTCAATCTGCTTATTTTCAAGTTAAAACCTAATTTCTACTTGTTTTTCCACTGCTTGTTACACACACACACACACTCACACACACATTTTTTTCCCTCCTTTGTCTTCTAGTGTGAAATGATTATATTCCCCTACAGAGAATCACTTTAAGAGCACTGGTGTGTATGTGTGTCTGTGTGTATGCATGTGTTAGGAGGCTCAATATTACTAAACAGATTGTCAAAATTGAGAGGCATAAAGTATCCCCCCAGTACAGAAATATCTGGGAAAGCAAATGTAATTGCTGCAAACCTGCCTCACCCCTGCCTCAAGATTAGCATCCAGTGTGGGCCGGAGCGAGTGAGCTCTGAGATTCCCAGTCATACTCGTCTTCTATGACCCACAGCCACAAACACCCTCACGTGTCAAGCCCACCCGACAAGGTCTTGCCCAGAAGAGGTGACAAACACTGGTGACCTGTCACTTCTACAGATGATATCCATTTTCCCTGAATCAGTCAATCAGTTTCCATTTGGGCAATGGCTTGTCACCTAACAGGGAACTAGGGTGCTAATCCCCTCCTGGAGGGTGTGTAGGAATAGACTGGTTCAGGCTGGTTAATCTATTTAATCTAATCAAATCTGGGCTCAGGCACCTCCCTTTCTCACATCTGATGCCCCCTCTTCCATATTAAAAAAGGAATACACAAGCACAAGCCAGCCCTGTGGGTCCCTCGGTACATTATTAAGTTGTAAAAATGACTTCATCACTCATGACAGAGAAATGAGGCAGCCCCAACAGTGGCATATGGCAGCGGGAGAATCATTCTACCAGCTGCCCACCTGACTCTCTCCTCCCTCAAAATCATGTCCCTCCCCTCCAGGGGCTCCCCCCCTGCCTCCCCCCCCCACACACACACATAGGACACGGCAGCAGCCGCAGGGGAAGCCAGAGCTATAAAGGGGTGAGAGGAGAGGAGGGGGAATGAGAGAGAAGCTGGTGTCAGCAAACCACGTGCAAGCCCTTGGGGACCCCTCCCGCTCTCAATCCCTCTATTCATCTTGCAGAAAGGGTATTTTCTTTTGTCAGAAAAAGGAAGGCCTCTTCTGCATTGCCCTAGATACCTACCCTATAAGACCCACAATTGGAAGGTGGCTAGATGTTTGATAGGTAGCTGGGGGAATGAGATAGAGACAGTCACCTCTGGCCTTAAAAGACTGGATGCTATAAACTGTTTTTTCCACCATAGCAGGATGGTGGTCCCTTGCAGCAGGCTTTATGTTCATAGCCTGAATTATTTTCTCACACAAAAGGAATCTGCAAATGTTTCTCACTGGAAGGGTTAAGGAACCCCTGATTGCAATGGCTGTTGCAATGGATAGGTAAGCAGAGAGGAAAAAAAATATAGATAGACAGATAGATAGATAGATGGAAAGATAGATAGATAGATAGACAGATAGATAGATAGATGATAGAGTATGTTGGTGCACGTGTGTGTTTGGTGGTGAAACCTAAGAATTCACTTCCAATGCTTATTCCAATAAATAAAGCAGATCCTCATTGTTTTATTTCTGGGAAGGAAAAAAACAGAATAGCAATGGCAAAATCATTTATTCCTGTGCTTAAAATATGAAGATGTCGCCTTTTAAATCTCTTTGTACCTCTCTTTCTGAAAATCATTCTCACAAGAGGATTTTTCATAATCGGGCAAGCCAGAATATTTACCTAAAGTATATCAAATTTCACTTTTATAAATGCAAATGGACATTAGTAAACAACTTTAAAATCCATGCATTTGAATTTGTTCATTTTTAAGTATAAATTACTCTCTCTTTTATTATATCAGTGGGATGAATTGAACTTTTTAATCAAAATCCCAAGGATGCACCCTTCTTCTTTGCAGACAAAAGACCTAAATCGCTCCCAGTCGTGCTCAAACCCCTGCCATCTTCCAGGAGCCCAAACTGCCAAAGGGGCCAGGCAGGGAGCAAAAGTTCTAAATACTATGTTTTCTTCTACAGAAAATCAGACTCTTTGTTTAAGACATCACCACGTTTGGGTTTTGCCTTCTGCAGAGCAGAGAACAGAACCACTCATGTTGTGGCCGAATATTTTGGGAGCCTGTACACACACAGAAATACAGTGCTTCTCCTGCCACAAAAATCTAAGGATCCCTTGGGCCTGCTAAAGGCTTCTCTCTCTAATTCGTGGATTTCTGTCCCGGATTTGGGACATGATAGATTGTAGGTGCTCATTCAGAGAGCAGATGGCTCAGCCACTGCTGAAAGTGAATTTGGGATGAAGCACATAACGCCAGGCAGAGATGTTAAATTTCAATGTAGCGATAACCTGTGGTCATGTATTACTGCACACCTCATTTTAGTCACAGTCTCTTAGTGACCTTGGGTAAGTCACCGCCTCCGTGATTCTCTGTTTCCTTTCCTGGTCTGTGAAATGAGAGGACTGGATTGGAGGAGCCCTGTGCAGCTCTAACACAGGTTCTTTCTGTTACCAGAGTTTATTCTATGCTTCAGAAACATGGGACCCTCAGTCTCTTATTCAAATAAAGAACTGCTTTTCTTTAGCAAAAGTCAAGTTAGAAATCCAAGAAATACCTAAAAAGACAAAATGGTGCCCTAGGAACTGAACCCTCTCTAAATAAAGGGTAGGGACGGGGGATATAAATTGTAACTTCCAGCAGAGAAATCTAACCTCAAGCTTAAGTGGATTTCTCTAAGTGTATTTAAAATATTTGGCTAGAATTCAAAGATTGCATGCACCAAATTACTAGCACTCTCTATACTCTTGGTAAAAATATTTTTTAAGCTAGCTCTTTAAAAGCTTTCAAATGAGACTCATGGCAATATCAGTGACAACAATTTTAATTGTGAATAATGTGTATGGGAAAATAACTTTAAAGGCAAAAATTTGACATGTGAAAAGAGGTAGGCTTTTATCACAATGGAAAAAATCGTCCTTTTGCACTACTAATACTTAAGGCAAATTTAAACACAAGTAATGCTGAATGGTCATAAGAGTTTTTTTCTTTCAATTTTTTTCTGAATTTAAGATTTTATTAATGAGAAATGACAACAGCCAATAGTTATTGAGTGCCAGGCACGTCTAAGAACTTTACACACACTTTCTTACTTAGCTGTCATGATAGCTGTATCAGACAGGCACTTGGATTAGCGCCCTGTCACAGAAATATAAACTGGGGCTCAGAGAGGTTAAATAATGTTTACGTCATTCAGTTATTAAGCGGCACATTCAGGAATCTGAACCCACACAGCTTAGCTGGACATCCTCTATCTCAACCACTTTGCCATCCTGCCTTTTGTTAAAAGCCCAAAACACTTTGTTGTGATGTTTGTATTATTTATCCAATGAGTATCTACCCTGGGCCAGGCACTATTTGAAATGCTAGGGACACAGCGTGATAGCAACGTGGACAGAAACTGTCTGCAGTCCAGGAGCATGCATCTTACTGGAGAAAGGCAGACATTCAACAAACAAGTAAACAACTAAAATATTGGTATGACAAGTAGCAAAACATGCCATGTAAAAAATTAAAGCAGAATTGGCAAATCAGGAGGACAGTAGCAAGATCGAGAAAATGTTTAAGTAGGGTTTAAATAAAATTGCCACCTAGACAGAGGCAGGAATAGTCTTTGTGAGCACTATGCCATCCATTAACGCAATGTTGCCCAAATTTCCTTTGGTAAATCTGACCTTCTTTGGTTATGGCCTTTGCAAAAATTCTGTTGTTTCTCCATTAAATACTTGCCCAGCCTCCTCATCACTCTCTGAATGAGAGGTAAAAATAGTCCTTGGCAAGTTCAGATTTGTAAATATCTGGATTACTGTAAGCCCCATATCCTATATTGTTTAAAGACAAAATTCATTTGCCCCAACACCTTTTTATCACCTTATTATACCTTATTAAATATGTTCTCATTTTAAAACATCACAGATTTTGTGGGGAATCTCCCTTTGATTCCACCCTAAGGCCCTCCACGGAGGTGAGCTGGCCCATGAATTGCAATAGCCCTTTAAAGAAAGACAAAGGAAAGAAGTAAAGAGCTCTTCTCAAGACTGACTTTCCTCTCCTCACTCCTCCCCTCCTTGAGCAGGAAAGCATGAATACTTAGACTTTCACCAGAAAAAGAACCAAGATTCTGTATTCTGACCAAGAGTGGGGCTATGTTTGCTTAATCCATAAAGTGGAGAAGCCAAGTTTTTACTGTTTGTTTTTCATTGAGAAATTTGCCAGGAGGTGTAACCAGGAGCCCTTCTCTCTTGAGATGTTGTCTCCACACGCCTCTACTCCAGTTCCACCAGGAACAGTGATGTCAAACACTTTCCAAAGTGAGCTGCTTTTACATCTAGAGGGAGAGCAATCTGTCCCCAGTACCCACCCAAGGGAGATCTTGTTCTATGATTAAATGATCTATGGGGAGAAGCTTATTTGAATGGCCATCCAATACTTATAGGCGGAAAACTGATCTTGCTGTGTTGCTTTCACTGCTTTTTAAAAACAGATCATAATAGGAAATACATATCTTTCAAATCAATTCTAAATAGCACTCAGAAGTTGTGTTAAAAAAGCCTTCTGAGATAAAATTCTATGTAGCACGTGTAGGACTAACTGGCCATCTCCCAACATGTTAATAATAGATGTCTCTGGGTAAATACATTACTTATAATTTTTATTGTCCTTTCTTTTTATATATTTTTCTTATTTAGTATGTAATACTTTTATATATTCAGAAAACGGAATGTTATAAACTTTTAAAACCTGTTTTCACAAGTGCCTTCAATTGTATTTCTAATGGCTCATCACATTTTAAAAAATGAAGTGAATATGTCAAAATCCTAAGATGTGATAAGAGTTAGTCTATAGTCTTCTATCTGTTCATATTTTTTACAATAAATTTTGATTTAACTTTCTCCATCTTGTAGAACACAAAACATTGTATGTGAAAATATTGTCTCTCTCCCTTGAATACCCATCTAAAGGTAAGGTGAATTCAGACCCAAATAAGAATTTTAAAATTCAGAAATATTTTCTTTGAAGAAAATCTATCAAATAAATTAGACCCTGAGTCAGTATCAGTCTTTTCTTTAATAAACATGACACAAATGATAGCAATGAGCTTGCTTTTTTTTTTTTTTTTCCAACCAGGAAAACCTGTTCCTGCCCTCCCAGTGTTACAAAGAGGGAAAGCCAGGCATCCCTGGTGTTTTTTGCTGGCAGGAAAATGTTAGCATTTTAACATTTGGCAAGCTGAAGGTTTTGACTCCAAAGAAAACTTAAAGGCACAGCCATTATATTTCCATTTCATACTATATTGAGTTTCCTGTATCATTTTGGGGTTTTGGTGAATTATTGGATGTTTTCCCCCTGAAGTAAAAATATTTTATATATGTATATTTGGAGTTTCTTTCTGGGAAGTTTACTTTGTTTTAGAAAATACTTTTCAGGAAAAAAAGGTTCAAGACACTATGCATTAGGGATATAAAAGTCAAAACTGTAACATGTTCATTACCAGTAATATTTAAGGGAATATTTCCTTTACATTTTTCTGCCTAATAATTTTTTCCTTGATCTATCCCATCCGTAAAATTGGGTTCTCTACACAGTTAATGATTTTCGTTTTAAACTGATTCCTTTTTTAAAAGAATATTTTGTCCCCTGTTGGGTCTGTGCGCTAACCATGGTGCTGTTAGGGTAAAGATGACGTTCAAAAGGTGCTACTCCTAATCTGTTTTGCTCTCCTGTTGACATTTTGAAGGACTGTCCAAAAAATCCTCGCCCTAAGATCCTTAAGCCTAAAATCTATTTCCAAGAATTCCTCCCTAGGTCTCCGAGACGACTGAGAAACCTTGGGCCCGAGACACCTCTGGGGAATGGGATTGTCCTGACAGAAGCCCGGGAAAGGGGGCTGGGAGAGTGTTCACCCAGAGATGAGGAGAGACCAGTTTATAGAAGAGGAGAGAAGATCAAGACTAGAGAGCTGCCAGTTTTAGATCTCTTCCCGCAAAATTTGACTTTTGGAGGGAGGGAAAGGGGTGAAGTCCTAGGTACAAGGTCTGAAGGAAGCCTGAAGTCCTTATTTAGGGTCTCTATGCAGCAATACCTGCAAGACGCGTGCTTTCTCAGCATAACAAAGACTTAAGGAGCATTTACTTTCATTTATCATAGTACACGCAACGAAGCTGCCTCTCATCGCGGTGCGAGGGTGTGCTCCTTGACACCCCCACCCCGTCAGTCCTCATGCCCACACTTCGGGTCGTCGCTGCAGGGGGCGCTGGGGCGCTTCTGCAGGCTGGCGCTAGGACCTCGGCTGCAGCCACCGCAGCAGGGCCGGAGGCCGCTGGACGCAGCTGAGCGCCCTCCCACCCCCGCCCCTGCTCAGCGGAGCTCATTAACAGGTGGAATCGCACCCCAGGCGCCTGAAATCCCGCCCGCCTCCATAGAAACAAATCCTACAGACCCAGAGCACCATCTGGGCGGGCTCCCCGCCGGGCTTTCGACGCGCCCTGCCGGGAGGTCTGCGTGGCAGAAAGCCGGGGCCCCGCGGGACGCGCGGGCGAGGGAGCAGCACGCGACCCCCAGCCCTCGGGGCACCCAGCGCCCTGGCCCTCCCCGGCCTCCGCTCTCACCAGGCTGTAAGGCACGTCGACCACTGCACGAAACGCCGGCTCAGCAGCGCAGAGAGGGCGAGAGAGCGTGCACTCGTCACCAGAGCCCAAACCCTAGGAGACTCCGCCCAGGGGTTCCCGCCCTGCCCCAGCCCTGCTGCCCCTTCCGAGGGCACAAGCCCACGGCCCGAGCCCCCGCCGCCCGGCGCCTTACCTGTTGGCGGCCAGCCGAGACGCGATGTAGCCGCCTGGAATCTGGGTGATGATGTAGCCCCAAAAGAAGGACCCGTGGATCATCCCCACGGTTTCCGGGTCCCAGTTGAATTTGGCTTTCTATGGAGGAGGAAGAAAACGGGTGGAGGGAGAGAGCAGAGTCAGTGCTTGGGCTGAAGATGCACGTTCAGTCATTCTCGGACCAAAGAGCCTTCAACCCCCGGGTCTTCCCTGCATTCCAGCGGGGAGCGGCTTAACTTTCGTTTCCTAACAAAATTGAATCTATACCTTCTTATCGAAAATTGAAAAACGGTGCTCGTTTGAAATGTATTGTGATTAATAGCGAATCTGGGAGCCCTGGCTTTGCTCCCCGATACTGTCAGGCAGGTGGGACCACCTCGATGAATGCGGCATCAGCAGGGCCTGAGTTTGGGAAATCTGGACCCTCCAGGAAGAGATTCCGTTAGCCGCCTGGCCGGGCCCCATTGAGCTGACGCCGGGGTGAGGGTGCGGAGGTCGGAGGAGCTGAGGGGGAAGGGCGGTCCCGCAGAATGGCAATGGGCGTGGGCCAGAAGATTTGGAGTGGCCTGGGGAGTCGGGGGAGAGGGAGGGGTTGCCCAGGGGTGGTTCAGAGAGCCGGCGAGGGGGTGTGTCTGAAGGTCGAGGCCTAACTCCGCCCTTGCCAGGCTGGGCGGCCCCACAAGGTGAACCTCAAAGTAAACTGGAGCGACGTATCTGCATCGCGGAAGGGAAAGAGAGCGAATCTGCCGGGGAACTGGCGATCCTTCTCCCCTCTTTGAGTAAAATTTTGAAGCCTGCACTTTGCAGGGCCTCCGGGAATCTCCAGGGCCCAGCGGCTCTCACCGCTTCTCATCCACAGTCCTCTCCCTTTCTCCTCCCAACCCTTGCTCTGCCTGGCTTACCGTCTCTCATCTCCCTGAATAGGAAGTCAAGACCCACGGGTTTCCGTGACCTTGACGTTGACCCTCATTCCCCGGGCGTCTCCCCAACACACGCGCCATAAGACCGCGGGCCTGGACTCCCCGCGACCTCAGACACCTGCGCTGCCTGTGGGTCCTCTCACGGCTCGTTAGGTGGTCTGCACCTAGAGGCCCGCGGGCGGAAGCTGCTGATATGCGCACAGTTGATTTGATTTGTTTTTTGATTTGTTTCATTTTGATTAAGAATATTTGGCGGGAATTGGAGGAAGCCAGGGGGAGGGCATTATAACTGATATGCTGTCCTATTCCTCCGAGCAAAAGAAAAATGTTCCCATTTAGATTTAGCGGACATTATTAGGCACCAACTTCTTTTATGAAGTCACACTTCACAAAAACCTAGTGAGCTAGACGCTATTTTCCACTTTGCAGATGAGAAAGGAAGGCCCAGAGAGCAGAAGCGACTTGCTTCAGGAGCGAACAGGGAGGCGGTACCACGACCGCGGTGCGTTCTACAAGGGCAGTGCGGAAGGGGGCCGAGGGAGCATCCAGGCCTTCCTCATTCCCCAGAAATGGGCTCAAACAGGTGATTTGGCTTTGTGGAAACCACAAGGCCAGTGAGCAGGTGCCCACCTCCTTGATGACCTTGCCCCCGCGGTGGATGGTGCTGTTGTTGACCATGTCCACGATGGCCACGCCCAGATTGCAGCGGATGCCGAAGGAGATGCAGAAGCCCAGGCCACTCATGATGGCGATGATGTAGCGACGCGGCAGGCCGAAGCACGTGCAGTCGCACATGGGCGCCTTCTTCTCGGGCACCTCCAGGGGCTTCCCATCCTCCGTCAACTCGATGGTCTCCCCGGTCTCTTGCTTCTTTTCCAGCACCCTGCGCAGCAGAGCAGGGGGAGGCAAGGACGCCGCGGGTTAGGCACCTCCGACGCCGGCCCACTCCCAATTACCCGGACACGCCAGGGCTGGGGGGAGGGTACTAGGGGACACTGGGCTCAGGACCTCCCAGGCTCTCCAGCCTTGGGCCGGTGTCCCTCCCCGCGGCGGCCTCTCTTCAAATTTAATACCTTCAGGCCTAAGGAGGGCAGTCCCCAATCCCTCAGGATACTCCCACAGCGCCCGGGTTCCCCTGCACGGCTTGGGCCTCTCTTTCCTGCAGGACTGCGGCTTGCGAGGGAAGGGGCTATGCGGGCGGGCCTTCTCAGCACCTGCGTAGACGCCTCCCACCTGCAGGGGTTTACCCCAGCGACAGGCGGTTTCATCCAGCCGCCCAGCCTCCCGCGGGCCCTCTGTTGCGGGCGGGCCCAGCCTCAGCCCTGCCCCGCGCGGCCCCTTCTTCCTTCCTTCCCGGGTAGAGGACGCGGCGATCGCGCCCAATAGCGGAGCGCGGGCCCGGGAGACCAAGGCCGCCCCAGTCCAGAGCCCGCGCCGAGAGGGTCTGCGAACGCCCTCTGAGGGTGTCACACGCTCCACCTGCCCTCCTCCAGCCCCGGTGCCAGTGCAACTTTTACTCCCCAGTTACACATCTTACTTTCTCCCTCCTTGTTACTCGAGTTTGAAACAAAGGCCTCCGCAACATATGGCCGACACCTAAGCTTTCTACCGCCAGAACATGAATAATTAATTATTCACAATCTTGCGTCATTACTATCTCGGTTACCAACACCGAAAGATGTCATGGGCCCGTTTCCAAAGACGTAAAATGGTACTCCCAGATAGACAAACGCGCCCCCAAATCAACTCTGGCAAGATGTTCCCCACCGGGGTAGAAGATCTCACATTTGGCTTTGGTTTTGTTTTTAAATTTGCATAGTATTTCACCCGTCTGATTCAATTCCTTTTAGGTTTTTGTCCTTGGCGGAAGGTGGAAGGGAGGAGGGGAAAGAGGAGAGGCGGAATGGTTTTACTTAAAGCTGGTAGTGTAGTTCTAGTTCACAATAGATCCTTGGAATTTCTGTTAAAGAAGAAGGTGAGCCGGAACGTCACCGTGGGCCCCTGAGATGGAGACTTTCGATATTCAAACAAAGAACCTCTCCGTTTACAATTTGCAGATCTTTTCCAGTCCACCCTATAATTTATTATTATGTGTGCCTTTTAAAATTATATATCCCCACACAGTTGTTTTCATTCACATGGTAAAGCAAATGAAATTTTAAGATCTATTCCAAGAATACACAGTTTGGGAGATGGCTGTCAAGCAGTTTGCGGCTACCAGAAAAAAAAAAATCAGACTTCCAAATTCTGCAAAATATCACCTGGAGAATAGGTCATAAAGATGTTTGGGGCTATGTTAATGCTTAGTCCTAAAAGCCAGTTCCAATGTTAGAAAACATGGCAATTTATTTATTCTGGGATAGAAAATTTCAGCTACTGTGATCTTTTGACTATTGGCTTCATAGGCTCATATATGCAAAGTTGAACTGGGCACCTGAACTCCCCACCTGATGGCAGCTGGGCTGGGCAAGAACTGCTTTCTCCAGGGCAACTGCGGACTGCAGGGCCCTTGCGGTATGTACTGCCGCATAGGTGCATGATCCTGCCTACATGAAGCCCCCCAGAACCTAAGAGATCTGGAAAACTGGGAGGTGCATTTGTCATTTTCTTTACATTTCCTATACATTTCTACAGGCTTCAATTTCCCAAATGTGAAAATGAGCGCTCTCTTGGATTCGTTTATCCTTTTGTTTCTGTCCCCTCTTCTCGATTTTGCTCATGTTACTAAGAAAAAGTGTATTCACGTAATATTCTTGAAAGAATTTAAAAGTTGTGAAACTTACAGCATAATTAGTACAGTTACTACAGGGAGGATAAAACAATTAAACCATTTCTAGTACTTTCAAAGTCATTTTTTCTGGTTATTATTTATCGTTTTTCTTATAAGCACTGTGACATTTCCCATGCAAGAAACAGACTTCTAGGATGGGTCAAATAACTCAAAATGCATATACATGGTATTGGGTTCAGAAAGGAATTGCTTCAGCATCAATTATTTATATATTTTGATTCTTCTTCCTTCAGTGCAGAGGAAGAGTCCACTGGGGGGTTCTCTACTCGAGTGGTTTTGAAGCTGGGATCTAAATTTCTTTTTGCCATTATTCTTTGAAATTTCTTGGTTAATTTTTTTAGAGGGTTGTATATTTTAATTTGTCTGCATCAAAGGAATTTAACTTGGTGTCACTATAAGCACCAAAAGAAAGGTTCTTTGAACAGGTGCTCGTCATTTCTCAATTGTAAAGGGAGATAAATCCTGGAAGGAAAGGATGAGAATCTGCAGGTACCAAAACCAAAATCACACACACATACATACACAAAGAGGACAGGTTCATTTAGTTCAACATTCCTGAATTAATAAGCAGGTTTCCAGAGCAGCCCCACTCCAGCAATGAGCAACAAAAAAAGACTTTCTGATCGTATTACAATCTCTCTAAGCAACCAGGATTCACGGAAATAGCCCTGCAGATTTTTTCATGCTGAGCCCCAGGCAAACATGGGTTTGCTTTCTCTTACCTGTAGATCTGGCCAAGGGACTTTCCGGCAAAATTCTTTAGCCCCTCTTTTCCTGGGGTCAAAATCCTTTGTTTTACCGACTCCATTCTTGCAAAGACTGGTGTCGGCTCTTGCCAGATTTAAATAGTGATCGCTATGAAAGGTGAAAGGCGAAGGTTGCGCATATTGCCTTAATCTCTTAAGGTAGTTGTGGGCTTTTCCTTCTCAGCAGAATGGTATTGGTGTGCCTCCAGCCCGAGAGTGAGTGAGAGAGGGGAGGGAGAGTAAGAACGAGAATACAACAGAATAGCTGCATGCAACCCACGGGGTTCCTAATAGGAGAGTTGGTAGACACAATCAGAAAGTCTCATTGGAAGGGGAGGATCCGGCGGCGAAGGGCGCACGCAGTGCCATGATATTTGGGCGGGTGCAGATAAGTCCTTGTCCTGGAAGTCAGTCCACGGAAAAACAATGTAAATTCTCGGTTTTGAAAGCCTTATTGCTGTCAAATCTTCTGGCTTTTAAACGGATGGCAGAAATATCACAGAACCCTTGTGTAAGGGCAAAGTCAAAAGAATAGTACTTTTGAAAATGGTGTCTTTGCTGTAAGGAGCAGAGCGGCTTCCAAAACTCACGGGAGTATCTTAGGTCTCAGGTGAGCAATGCTGCTGTTAGTTTTTCCTCCTTGCCTGTGATCCCCTCCCATCACGCCGGCGCAACTCTGCTCTGCGGTAGAGTCGAATTAAGATGGAGAAAGCTTGCTGCTCTTTGAGGACGTGAGTAAACAGCAGATACACTGCTCTGATTTGGGCAGCGTCAGGAAAGATTTTTTTTCAGCACGGCTGACAGCGCCCATCTGGGCGCGTCTCGGCAGAATGGTTCAGCACCACGGACAGAGTAAGTTTCAGCAAAAGGGGAAGCTTCTTTGGGCTGGCCAGGGTTCCAACTTTCTAGGGGAGCTGGGCGGATCGCCCTGACCAAGGACCATTCTGGGGATCTTCAGGAACGGATGCTATGGAAACCAAGTGGGAAGATGTCATCATCGCCAGAGTTTGTAGAGAGAATGGTGCATTTGGCTCTGCAAGGGAGGAAGACTTTATTAAAAATTGACAAGTTACTTCTAGTTTCCTACGTTCTGTCCAGCACGCTGATGCCAGCTCTGAGAGGGTCACAGGGAGGGATGGGTACAGCACATTACACTTATGTTTGTGGTCTTCTGGGGCACCTGGGCCCCCTTGAATACAAAATATATGTACACAAAATGCATAATTATATTGTTCATGTGTTTTGTTTTAAGCCCTGATGAAGAAAGAAAGAAGGAAAGAAAGGAGGGAGGGAGGGAGAGAGGAGAGAAAGAGAAAAAGAATAGCTGTAACCTCAGTGCCCTTGGATAAATAAAGGACAGGCAATTTAATAGAAATTCCTTGGAATTTTGTGATTCTTCACTTAACTAATTTACAGCACACTACTGAAATATCAATATACTGATGAAATTTGTGGCTATACCTTGTGCTTGTCAGCAAATTATCACTGACGATATTTTCAAGATTGATTTTAAATTACTCATATTCCTTTAAAATGTGACTTTTTTCCTTTGTGCTATCTTCTCCTAAAGCAGATATTCATGTAAGACTCCTGTTTTCATGTATAGGTATCCCATCAATGAATCTATTTCATTAATCAAAGCAAGAAAACTATGCTAGCTTAGTTTAATTATTAATGCATTTGACATGAATCACAAACCTTTTAGATGTAATTCAGGCAAATGATTACAAAACAGATTGTCCTTGAACCACATTCTCAAGGTCGAAGTCCTTGGATTTCACTTAAGCCAACAGGGGGAGTAAATTTTTCTTTGGGATTCTGGGACCAAATCTCAGAAGTATGGATCTAAATACAGATTCATGTAAGAATGCTTCCTGAATAGGCCAAATAATATAACGGATATGTATACACTGAACGGATAGGTGGAAAAATTATCAAAAGTAGCTAAAATGATCTGCCATTATTAAATTTGATAGTCATATTTCATTATAAATTATGATAAAGAAAAGGACACTAGAGGCATCTTTCTAGTATTTTGATAAATACGTATTAAAATATACATCTCCTATAAAAAACTGAACCAGATTTTTCTAAAACTCTGGAATGCCTCAGAATATTTTCTATCCCCAAAGGCGATCAGTATGAGGATATAAAAACACATTAAACTACCTCCTTTCAAACAAAAGATTCAAGCTGCTCAGGACTTGACTCATCTAGGTGCTTTTCAAAATATGTATGTTTTTCAACTCTTTGGGGGCCAAATTCATTAAATTTAATTCATTTAAGGATACCCATGATTTTGAAATTCTAAAAAGTTATGCAAAAAATAAAAGTTGAATAAATATCTGTGAAGCCAGGATGATGACATAAAAATGATTCTCCTAAGCACTCCTGCTTAAGTCTGACTCCAGAGGACTAGAGATCTAACCCACCAGTAACCTGATTGCTAAGTCTGCACTGTATACATCTGAAGGGGCACAAAGCAACACAAATCCAACATGACAGCGTTCTTTCCAGAGTAAAGTGCTTACATTCACCTTTATTGAAATAAATGTCATCTGACTCTCTCTTCCACTCTCTTGATAACAAGGTGAGTACTTGAATCAGAATTACTTCTAATATTGATTTATTCATTCTAAAAATATTCTTTTAGCACCAAGAATTGCACTAGGTTCTGGGAATGTCCCCTAAAAGATCTCACAAGCTACATGGGAAATAGACACATAAATACAATTACAAATAATTATGGGTGAAATTGGACAAGTTAAACAACCCAGCCTGGGAGTGAAAGTGGACAGAAAAACTTCCAGGAGGTGAGGTTTCCTTGTCTGTCTTAATATTTTAAGAGGAGCTTAGCCCTATGAAGATGATGGCAGCCCAGTGCAATTGGTGGGGAGGGATGATGCTACTTGGAGAGTATCCCAGCTAGAGGGGACATCTTGAGCAAAGTCATAAACAAGGGAAAAATGCTGTATGTGGAAAATTACAAGAATTTTTACTACGCTGCCTGAGACCAAAGAATGCCGTTTAGGCTGTTCTTAAATTAATAGCTACTCCGAATACGAGAGATACATATTCAGACACTATTTACTAATCCAACCAATTTTCTTCAGGTGTGGTCCCAAAATCCGAACTCCAAACATAGACTTTTGTAACCTACTTCACTAGATTATTCTTTATGCAAGGAAATGTTAGCAGTTATATATGGTATTAATTTAGTGATATTGAAAAAGCCTTCCTTTTTCTGGACACCCTCCCTCACCCCCAACATCTTCCACCCAATTTTAGCAGTGCCTTAAGTTGAATTATTAGACAACTTTTCCTATTGGAGAAAAATTGTCCCCTCTTCCCAAGCACTCAAAAATAAAAGGAGAAAGTTTCATCGAATATACTTAACGTACGTAGTGTATTACAATTTATGAATGACTTTCATTTACATGATCTCAATTATCCTTATAATTCTTCTTCAAACTAAACTCATTTTATTCCCATTTTATTGAGGTGGCAAATGACATTTAATGAATTGCCGGAAGACATGCAACCAGTGATGAAGCAGCATGGGTTAGAGTAGTTTCTCACAATTTAATATCTTTAATGATTCTGATTCAATAGGTCTAGAATGGAGCCCAAGATTCAGCAGTTCTAACAAGTTTCCAGGATCACCTGCCAGTGGGTCACACTTTGAATACCAATGGTGTGAACGTTGAAATGTGACATCAGTTGACTTGGGTTTGGGTCCTGATTCTGCTGATTATCATCCCTGTAGCTAAGAATCAATCACTTAATGTTAATAAACTTCAGTTTCCTTATTTGCACAAATGAGGGTTTATAGTAATCGATCTCTATTATCCCTTCCACCTATAAAATTTTATGACTGTTTCATTAATTTAACTATCAATGTAAAATTACTTTGTCTCTGTTTATTCTACCCTGAGATTATTCCACTGTATTTGAGCTAAAGGCTTAAAAATGAACTGAAAAAATGCTAATAATATAGAGAAATGTGCTCCCTTCTGAAGTTCTGTCTTCTGATATATTTTGAAAAGAGTAAATTTATTGCTTGTTTTACTATGAGTAGATATGGAGTTTTATTTGCAGTAGTCTAAACAATTGTCTTCATAGTATTCTTTGAAATTTGCATAAGATACCACCAGTAGCAATGTGATAGGTTTGCACTTGTGTATATCCTTGAGTGAGGAAATACTTTTGACAGATCATTTAAATGTCTTGCAAATGTTGCCCTCTGGTGGAAGGACATGTTATTATTTTAGAAGCAAATGTAGTCCTTAATTATGTAATTAAAACTACTGTATTCTTTCCACTTTTCTTTGTACTTGTTAAATTAATATCTACACCTAAAAATATGAAGGGAATACATTTGCAATTGCTGACCAGGTACTAAATGTCTTTAGAAATAACTTGATTGTCTGAGAACCTCTCAGTTAACCAAAGAGTTATTACAAGGAAACTTAACTCTTATCAAGATTTAGGAATGGTGTGGCTATCACATAGGGAAAGAATAGGTTAAAGTTTCTAATCCCAGTAGAATAAATTGTGATAATTTTATAAATATTTTGAAATAGTAGTATAAGTTTGATGCTTCTTTCCCCATTACCACAAAAATTATTTTAAAGGCATTATATTTACCGCTACTCATAAATCATTGCTAGGCTGTTTTCAAGGCAAATTTGTTTAGAAAAATACTTCAAGTTGTCTAACTCTGAGGGTATTTTAAATACAATATTTTCTATATATTATTTCAACAAATATTCACTCAACAGATACTTTGCACCTCTTGTGGGCTAGGCCCTCTTCTGGGATATAGTAAACCAATTAACTCAGGCCAGTTGTATAGCTTTTTATAATAGATGTAGAGATTGCACATTCTTAAAGAGAAAAGTGCCTCGAAAGCTTTTTTACAGTATCGCTTTATTTGATTTTGAATTCCTAAATCAACGTTCACTCTCATAATTACACACTTCTTTCAGGCTGAGGCTGTACAAATAAGCTGGAAGATTCATCTGTGACTTTTTTCTTATCCACAGTTTTTAAGTGGGTTGTATTTAGTCCAGCTTTATTTGACTTGACTTTGCAGTGTTAGCCTCAGAGACATTTCCAAGAAATTATGATTATACAATTTCTTCAGAGCCAGAGATAGAATAACTTAGTTTGTCTTCCTCATGTCTGTGGACACAACTCAATACTTTTCACTGCTATATTTAATAGCCTAGTATAAACATCTTTTGATTTCTCTGTGACCTGTCTGATTAAAAAACTAGAAGCAAGAAGTTTTAAATAAAGATACATTGTAATCTTGAGTATAGGTTTTAACTTCCAAAAATGTATGTACAGTGTATAATCATATACACAAAGTATCTTTCTTTTTGTGTGCATCTTACTCTGTATAATTTGCCACAAGAAAGATTTATACATCTTATTCCAGTCTTTTCTTTCTGTACTCAAGGAAAAATAACTTATTCACTACATGCCATTGTGCCTTGGAAAAACCTAAGTTTTAAAGTGAATAGAGACCAAATAGTGTTCTTCTAATTCCAGAAAAGTATTTCTAATTTTGAATCCTGCACTATATACATAGAGTAATGTGATAAATTACAGAATAACTTTAAAAATATTAGCCTCTTTAAACGTTCAAAAAATATTTTCTTAAAGTAAAAGATATGATTGTATAAGGCAATATTGGGAAACATTAAGAATGGGAAAGAGATGCATCTTGGAAAGAGAATAAAAGAAATATACACTTCAATATGAAGGAGACCAAAGAAGAGATCACCATGACTTAAGGTATTTTACAGATAAATAAATAGATTCTATGACAAGTGCTATGTAATATTCTTCGAGTCTGATGACATCTCACCTCATTGAAACGTCTCTCTCTCTGGGTCCTATAGGGGTCCTATTCAGCTGTCATCCTCCCAGGTTACTGATCCCTTCCTTTGGGTACCATGTTTATCATTGCAGATTGCGGAACATTATCTTCCATGAAGGAAAGCTTATAACATCATAGAAATCTCCCACTTGGCTGCAAACAGCTGGAGAATTTCTATTTAACTTCTTCACACTATTTTCTAAGTTACTTAAGATATCAGAGGCAGGAGGCGGGGGATTTCACTTCCAGAATATTTAGAGTGACGTTTTCAAAAGTAAAGATCTGAATACACAGTTTGGTAATAGGACAGAATATTTAAAGTATTGAATATTTCACTGCTGTAAGCATACTCTAATCATAATTTTGGAGAGGTGAAAAACATTAACAATAGCAACAACAAAAACAATGAAATGCAGTGCTGGCTAGAAATATTTTCTAACTGCTGCCCTCTTGTGGTGAAAAAAGAAAAAGATGTCTTTGCCTTAAAAAGGCAAACCTAAAGCAGGTTGATTTACATTGTTTTGAAAGGAGTGGGTAAACATGTTCCAAATAATATTCATATAAAATGTGTGGCTTTTTTCCCCTAGCACAAAGGTAGAAGGGTGCTGATAAATCCGAATTGAAAAATTGTGCCACAACTTAATTTTTTGTGCCTTCCTGTGGATTATACTAATGGTAAAGACACTGTTAGACTGTGGTGAGAACCGTGGTGGGCAAATCTTATTGTGGAAAATGGAGAGGTTGTGGTCAGTCACTGAAATGCTTTTGGATATTGAGTGTCAACACCTTCAGTCATTCATTGTGGAAAAACAGAGTCAGAGATCTGATCAAACCACGCCTGAAACTTGATCTCTACCTAGACTGACTTTCCAAACTTTTGAGCCAATGAACCCCATTTAACTAATATTTAAGTTGGAGTTGGAGTTTCTATTACTTGCAACTGAGAGAATCTTGATATATCACCTTAAAAGTATTTTATGGATGGATGAATGGATGAATGGAAAAAAGGTTGGATAGATGGATCCAAGGTTTAGAAGATAATTTAAAGCACTGGCAGGAAGGAAAGGTCATATAAGAGTAACCACAGAACAAAATACTAGAAAAGCAGAATAGAGTAAGACAAAAGAAAACCTTGAATTTTGAGCTAATTCGATTAAACTTTTACTCAACATTTCTAAGTTATGACAATATGCCGGGCCTTTTGTGGGACACCAGGGAAACAGGTAAATAAGACATAGATCTTGCTCTCAGAGAACTCAGATCTCAATTGAGAAATTTGGATTTTTTCTTATGGATAATTGATAAAAAAGTTAATTATGAGCAAAGCGATGCTTTGATCAAGCACAGTAACATTCTTAAAAGTTTAACCAGGCAATAAAGTGTGATAAATTGCGTGGAGAGAAGATGGAGGCAGGGCTCTCGGTTCAGGAGACAATAGTCTCTTGCAATGGTCTATGCGTCAGCTGGTAAAAGATTTTAAAAATTAGTCTTCTTTCCCACATGATGATCAGGGTTTCAACTCACTCAGGGACACACAGATAGTACACCAGAGCCAAAATTAGAACAATTGCTTACATCAGTTTGAAAATTATTGACTCAGATGTGCTTCTGTGGATAACTTAATTTCTAGCAAGCATATTTCATTTATCCTTAGCTGACTCTCCTGTTTCATAAATGGTATGACCCCAGACATTATAAAAGAAAAAATAAGAGCATTTATTTAGTGAGTGGACAAGAGGAAATGTCAACGGCAAATGGCATCAATCAACAGTCCTTACTCTTCCTACCCTTGTGCCTCCCACAGGACATTCCTCCCCAGGACAGCTGACAGTGGATCTGGTGTGACTGACTCCTCTTAGATGGGTTGACTTGGAAGCAAATGGACCCCCATTTTCTGGCCATTTGTGTTTTTATCCTAGGGAAAGCCTACAAGGTTCACCTGGGTCTTGAAACAACATCAGAATTGCAAAATGTATACCATAGCAGGCCCACCATTTGAATGGAGCTCAGTATTCTTATAGTGCTTCCCACCCCGAAGGCTGGAACATCAGAGGCAGGGGGGTGGCAGGGACAGTAATTTTCAACAGCTCATTACTTCATATTCAAGGGAGGCAAAACTTTGCTAATGACAGAATTTAAAGCACTTTTCTATCTTAGCAAACAAGACAATACAAAATATCTCTAATCCATTACATATTTTACATTTAGTTTAGCTTTTATTTTATCAAAGTGATGCACGTACGTAGATTTAAAAGCTAAATCATTTTTTAAAAGCAGGAATCCTTTGACTTATTTCACCTGCTGACATTTCTTGCTACAAGATTGCACCACGTTTGTGGAGAAGATTAGATGATTGTGTGTGTGTGTGTGTGTGTGTGTGTCTTAAAGGATGAAGGATTTTCTGGACTAGAATAAGCACTATATGTGTCAGCTATTGTAATCATTACACTGCTGTTGGCTGATTTTCAATTTTTGATATGTTTATTGACATCCTCCTATGAAAGATGAGGAATTAATTTTAATTGTGCTTCCCCTTCTTTCTTTCTCTTTCTCTCTGTCACACACACACACACACACACACTTACCATCCCTCATCCTCTCACTAATTTTATTTAAATCAAAATGTGATGTTTATATAACAACCATAATGATGTTAAACAACTCTCCCACGGTCACACAATTCAGCGGCAGAATTAGAATGGCCACTCAAGCAATCCTCATCTTATTTCTCACAGCCAAACTGTGCAGCAACTTTGCTTTCATTTCCTTTCTTAAACAGCATTTTCTTTTTCTTAGGGTTCCTAATTGCATCCTTCTATTTGTTGATGTGGTTTTCTTATGCTTCTTTGTTCCTGCCATCAATCCATCTCAAAACATTCCAAGAGTACCATAAAATTCCCTGGATATAATCAAACTCCTCAGGTAACCTATTGATTCCATTTTCTTCTCGGATATATTTCTCCTGGTGCTCCTCGCCCTCCTGCCTCAGTCTGAACCAGACGCTCTCCAGTTCTATTAGACAGATGCCAACTTGGAGTCATCTGTCACCAGCATTCTGGGAGGTCTTTCTGCCTTTCTTCTGAGTCACCTTCTTGTTTTCTGGATCCCATATCTTTCCTGGATTACATACTCCTGCAGTTTCCTGAAACAAAGCTCTGTTCATTCATTTATTAATTAATAACAAGGGCTTGTTATTTGAAAACTTGCATATCTGAAAATTGATCTTTTTCTATCTTCACACTTGGTAGTTGTGCTTCTGTGAATTCTAAGCACAGTAATTTTCCCTGATGATGTTGACGGCAATGCCCCACTGCTTTCTATCACCTAGCGTCGTCATTGAACAGATCAATGTCATTCTAATTCCAGGAGCATTGTGTTTACTTTTTAAGAAATTCTTCTCTGGAAACTTTATGGTGCTCTGTGTCAAGTGTTATGAAAATTTATGACACATATTAATAGGGGACTTTTTTGTAGTCTCTCTGCTTGTCCCTCAGAGGCAGACACTTTCATGTCCTGCAAGTCTGGAAATGCTCTTCTTCAATATTCTTGATAATTTCCTCTCCTCCAATTTCTCTTCTTTCTGGAACCCTGCTAGTTGGCTATTGGCCATCCTGAATTGATCCTTAATGTTTAGGATCTTCTTCTCTCCAACTGTTTATTTACTTAAAATTTTTTTTGTAGATTTCCTTCTTTTTTCTTCCAACTTATCAATTAATTCTTAAAGCTTTTGCTGTTAGATTTTTGATTTCTAAGAGCCCTTTATTCTCGGAATCTTCCTTCCAACAGCATCTTATTCTTGTTTGAAGGATGCACTATTTTCTCTTTCTGAAAATATTAATTTTAACTGTTTCTATTTTTAGTTTTCTTCTGTTCCCTGTTTCTGTTTAGTTCCTCTTTTTCAGTTTGTTTTAGATTCTGTTAGTCTTTCCTTAAATTTCTAGTGGTCCTCGCTATCCATTTCTGTTCAACAGCAAGGCGCTGTGGGGATGGAGCTCACCAGCTGAGATTAATCACACGAGAGCTCCCCCTTCAATTACAGGCCCCAGATAGCAACAATATGACTTTTTTCTCTAGTTGATGAGCTTCTCCAGTCTCTTTCCTATAGGAGTCCTCCCATCTCTTTCTGAGAGAAGTTTATACATCTGGCAACCAGCAGCCTAGAAGCTGAGTGGAGAAAGGAGCTGGGGATAGAGTCATGCTATTCAGCATTCAAACCATCATTTCTCCTCCTGTTTTAAGTAAGGCATCTCACTCCAGACCTCAGCTGTGCCTGCTGTCCTCGAGGCCTGGGTCTATATGATTCTCCAGAGACGAATTTCTGCATTCTGCCATGATAGATGGGGTCCATTTGCTTGTCTGTATAGGCTGGGATAGGTCAAAGTCCTCTCTACATGGAATTGCAGCAAACCATCTGGTTTTAACGCCGGGCCCACAACGCTGCTTCCAGAGTTACTGCTCATTTCAACTGGCAAGCTTTTCCAGGGTTTGTGCACCAATCAGAGTGCTCCTTATTCGATTCCCCCAAAAGGCATTTAGATTTCATCCTTCCTCGCTATCTGGGTCACTTTCCACTTGCCCATTAGCTTTCCATCTTCTGAATTCTTGTTGACATCTTCTAAATATTGTGGCCTCATTCTCTTTATCTTTGAGGGTTTATAGCTTTTTAAAAAACTGCTTTCCTATCATTTTAGTGAGGTCCCAAGAGAAAATGAACATAGACCCATATGTTCAATCATACTCAATTAGAAATCTGTGTCCATTTTATACTTAAAACAAAACTCAGTTGAAAACATGTCTACATGAAAACCTGAACATGGATGTTTTTAGTAGCTTTACTCATAATTGCTAAAACTTGGAAGCAACCAAGAAACAAGTGTCCTTCAGTAGGTGAATGGATAAATAAACTTTGGTCCATCTAGACAGTGGAATATTATTCAGAACTAAAAAGAAATGAGCTATCAAGCCATGAAAAGACATGGAGGCACCTTAAATTTATATTATTAAGTGACAGAAGCCAATTTGAAAAGGCTACATGCTGTATGCTTCCAACTATATGACATTCTGGAAAAGGCAAAACTATGGAGACAATCAAAATATCAGTGGTTGTCAGGGGTATGGGGAGTGGGGCTGGAGGGGAGGGATGAATAGCTGGAGCACAGAGAATTTTTAGAGCAGGGAAAACACGTTACCATATTGATGCATACATGTCATTATACATTTGTCTAAACCCGTAGAACGTATAACACCAAGAGTGAACCCTAATGTAAACTATGGACTTTGGGTGATTATGACATGTCCATCTAGATTCATCAATGTAACAAATGTACCCTTTAGTAAGAGATGTTGATAATGGGGGAGGAAGGGAGTATATGGGAAATCTCTGTACTTTCCCTTCAATTTGACTGTGAACCTAAAAGTTCTCTAAAAAGATAAAGTGTTAATTTTATATTAACTATATTTACTGTGTAAACTTTGAAGGAGGGCCCATGTCTCTCATTTTCAAGGGTAGAAAAAACATAACAACATTCATCACAGAAAAAATTCTACTATTTGAGCTTATGCCAATTTTGAATTTCCTCACTGTGACCAAGCTTGGATGATTACACACATTTTAAAGCACTTCCTCTCCAGTGAAAGCTACCTCTCCATCTTCATCTCAGCTGTTCCCATTCCTGCTCTGGACACACCATGAACACAGGCCGGGTGCCTTTCTGTGTCCAGGCCTTTTCCCTGGCTCACTACCATATTATCCTTTTTAATACCTTCTTCATTCTAGGTCATATCATTACCCCAAAATACCTTATTTTTCTGCTTCCTATCTGTTTTAGTTCCCTGTTGCTACTGTAACGAATGGACACAAACTTAGTGGCTTAAAAGACAATTTTCTTATCTCGAGTTTTGTGGGTTACAGGTCTGACACGGGTCTCACAGGGCTGAAATCAAGCTGTCAGCAGAGCTGCATTCTTCTCAAGGCTCTAGGGGAGAATCCATTCCTTGCCTTTTCCAGCTTCTAGAAGCTTCCTGCGTTCCTCAGTTTGTGGCCTCCAGTCACCAGTCCAATCACTCAGACCCCTGCTTCCTCTACCACATCTGCCTCTCTGACTCCACTGCCTCCCGCTTTCATTTATAAGGACCCTAAGATTGCACTGGGCTCACCTGGATAATTTAGGACACTTGCTACGTTGCAAGATCCTTAATCACATCTGCAAAGTCCCCTTTGCCGCATAAGACATACTCATGGTGCTGTGGCTTTTGACGAGAACAGCTTGCCTATTCTGCCTACCACACTGTCTGTGGGTTCTTTGTTTTTTTGTGTATTTGTATCTTTCCAAGCCAACTAGAGAAAAATCCTAAATGGCAGAAACTGTGCCCATCCTAATGCTCAATTCTATTCCCAGCACCTAGAATTCTCCCCACTGCAAAGAAGGCACTCAATACATTTTGTCATTGTTGTCTGTTTGTTTTAAAGAAACTGATGTTTATTTTCAGTCAATCATATATCTGTTTTTCTGTGTAAGAGCCTGTGGGAGACCAGTTTAAGACCGCTCAGTGGTGTTTCCTACCCACTCGGTGGCCTGAGCAGTGGGAATTGCAGACCAGTCATCAGTGGCAGGCTGAGCGCTCCAGTCTTCAGTAGGGAACTGCTGGATTGACACGGAAGGCACCCACGCACCTTTAGACCAGTCTGCAACCCTGGGTTAAAGAGCAGAAAATTTGGGAGCGGGAGCAGTCCATTTACTCTGAAACTCCTCTTTGGCCACAGCCTTTTCAGCAGAGGCTTGCTCTTCCTTTTCCATTTCTTCAGGATCTCTGTAGAGAGGCATGACCTCTTCCTGGGCCAGCATCCACCACATCAGACCCCCTGTTGTTGCACAGGATGCCATGTCCACATGGTGCAGAGGAGAATCTATGTTACTAGAGTGATGTAGACAGGTTAACATAAGACAGCTCTGTGAGAGGCTAGTGGTCAGCCCTGGAATCAGTAACACCAGAAGACATGACTCCTGGATGAGGTTAGTGAAGGTTCCAGAAGTGAAGCAGCCAGAAATAAGAGTGACTCTAGCAGCAGAAGCAGACTTCAGCCCAGCCCCCTGCCCAGGATTCCTGGAGGATATGACACTGATTTTCAATGGGAACAATGGCACAAGCCATCAGCAGAAGCTTCTCCTGGTCCCCTTTATATTTATGACACAGAAGCCATCATTTATCTCCTTTTACGTATGGTTATTTGGAAGTCAAATTTTGTCGCCACCTAGGTGGATTCCTGCTGCAAGAAATTTGAGGACATCCTCTTTCTTCATTTTCAGGATATCAAGGGCTCCAAACATTGTGAAAGTTTCCCTTTAAGTTATGATGGGAACCCAGGACGTTGCCGTTGGAACCCTGTTGGGTAGCATAGACAGGCTCAATGGACATTTTTGAATAAGTGAGTAATTGGAGTTTGGACTTAGAGTTATTTTCTAAGGAATGTGAATGGATTTGGCCCCTCTCTCTTATGACATTTGGCTCCTAAATGGATCTTTGGTGGCCAGTGTCTCCCAGTTAGCAGTCCATTTTCACACCCCGTGGGATTCAGCTCCCTGAAGCAACATGTGGATCATTCCACTTGCTTTAGCAAAACCTTTCTGAACTTCAATCTCTTTAAAGAATAATTTCCCAGTTCCTCCTGACATTTGCTCCTTGGTCAACAACTGAATCTATCATTCCAAATTGATTTCCCACTTTCTTTGTCAGTGTTCTAGACACTCCAACAAAGTGGAGCACTCTGTTAGTCACAAATCCCCAATCTCTGCTCCTCTGCCTTCACACTTACTGTCATTCTCACTCATAATGCCCTCTCCCCTGCCCTCTGTTCACCAGAGCCCAACGTCACTCATCATTCAAGACCCAGATCAAAGGCATGCTCTCTAATGAAGTCCCTTCTTTTATCCTCACTGGAAATTGAGATCCTGCCTAGTCATTGGCAGAAATGCACACTCTTGAAGAAGGTAAGTAAATTTCATCATACCTCAGTTTATCTATTAAATAGAATGAGTCATATCTACCTTTTGCAGATCAAATTAAATAATGCATGTAAGCCACCTCTCACAGTGCCTGGAAAGTAAGTACTTAATATATGAGAGCAATTGTGATTATGATGATGGTTAATATTGTTATTAACCTGTTCTACTTTTTTTTTTTTTGAGGAAGATAGCCCTGAGATAACATCGGCCTCCAATCCTCCTCTTTTTGCTGAGGAAGATTGGCCCTCAGCTAACATCTGTGCCCATCTTTCTCTATTTTATGTGTGGGATGCCTGCCACAGCATGGCTTGTTGAGTGGTATGTAGGTCCACATTCAGGATCTTAACTGGCAAACCCCAGGTCACCAAAGCAGAGCACACGAACTTAACTGCTATGCCACTGGGCCAGCCTTGTAACCTATACTTCTTATATGATCCTTGTCACTTTCTCCATTGCAGTCTTTGAAAATAGAGTCCATATTTGCACCACGTGCATTTTTCATTCCTCTTGCCAAAATATCTGACAAACAATATAAACAGTGAATAAAGTTGAATAAATAAATAATGTTCCTAAACTTTATTACTAGGCTCCCCTTGTGGCAAAGCATATTGCATTAGTTTCCTGGGGCTGCCATAACAAATTGCCACATATTGGAGAAGAAACAGAGATTTAAAGTTTGGGAGGCTAGAAATCCAACTTCAAGGTGTCAGCAGGACTGGTTCCTTCTGTGAGGGGGATTGTCCCGTGTCTCTCTCCTAGCTTCTAGTGGTCAGTGGCAATTCTTGTAGTTCCTTAGTCTGTAGATGCATCAATCAAATCTCTGCCTCTGTCTTCACATTGCTTTCTTCTCAGTGTCTGTGTCGTCTCTCCTCACAGGGACATCGGTCATTGGGTTGGGGCCCACCCGAAATCCAGAGCCATTTAATCTCAAGGCCCAAATAGGGTCACATTCTGAGGTTTGGGTAGACGTGAACTTTGTGGAGACTATTCAACCCATTGCAAGTATGTACAAGGCTCCCTCCCACTTACGTTATGATGAAGAATATGGATTCTAGCTGGGCTGCAGAGGTGCAGGCCTGTCCCACCCTTACACAATGTGTAGCTTTGGTTACATTGCTTACATTGCTTACCTATACCCTGTTTCAGCCTCTGCACAGGTGAAATGAAGATAATAATAATAATATCCACCTTAAAGAGTTTCCGTGTGGATGAAAAGAGAGAAACCTTATAAAGGGCTTAGCGTAGCCTGGTTGTTATTAATCAGTTAATAAATGTTGGCCCCTTCTTTTATCTCTTTTTTCTTTTTAATAGGGCAGGTCTGTCTGCCTGGAAAACTCACCACCTCTCCCACTTTTTACCCGACTCACTCCCTCTAGACATTTGTGTCTCAGCTGAGGTGTCACTTCCTCAGGGAGGCATTCTCCGACATCTCAATAGAATCTAACAGACCTCAGTCCCTGTTAAAATTATATAATGATTGGTTAATTATTACAATCAAATAATAATTTAATGCACTTTAGGTAACTAACATTTAATAGCCGGCTCCCCGTGGAGGTATCCACTCCAGAGGAAAAAGGGCTCTGTTCAGTTTCACATGGATTCAGATTGCCTGGGATTCAATCCTGGCCCCTTCACTCTGCCTCCTTGGCTGAGTTCCTGAATCTGCTCAGGTCCCAGTTTCTTTGTATGAAATGGCTATAATAACATTACTTACCTCCAGCAATTGTTGTGAGGATTAAATGAGATCCTGTATGTACCACACAGAGCCCACAGCGCCTGGCACATCCTAAGAGCTTAGAAACTGCTAATTAGTATTAATTTTTCTTTCAGCTCCTGGCATCTGTCTGGTTAAGTGAGTGAATTAATGCCAAATGAATGAGCCAGGTTATTGGCCAAATCTAGGAATACAACCTGTGCCCTGGAATAGTGTGGCAATTCAATAGGTTCTAGTGACCTTGTCCTCATTAGGGATTTTCTCTAACCAGAGGAGCTAGAAAGCCCAAGGGAAGAGCTGCCTGCCACCGCTGCCCCCAAATAATTTCCTCTATTAGAGACTTTACAATCCCATTTAGAACCAAAATTAAAAAAAAAAAGGTTCAGAGAATCCAATTTGTTTCTAGCCGCAGGGTGGTCTTCCGGAGACGGAGCAAGGCTTCCGGGAAGGCGGTGGAAAGCTCAGGCCAGGGCAAGTCTGATTCCTCAGCAGGTGAAGCATGGCTGTAGGCACCAACGCCACAGCGGAGGAGGGAGAGAAAGTCATCAGGACAGTGTGGCCTTTCCTGTGCTTCTCTACAGTCCAGGGACAGAACAATGTCGCCTGAACATAAAAAGACAGCTTCAAAATTTAAAAGAAAATTATTCACTACCTGAGAATGAATTGGTGTTCTGGAAGAAATACACCAATTGAAGAGCATGCCGTATTTGTTTCTGCCTTGCCCGTACAGCAGGAGAGACAACTTAGCGGCACGGCTGTGCCATCGGACTGACCCAGTTGAAAACTCTGGTGGCAGTGTCACTTTCTTTTTTAAAGTGAGTCATGAATCACACAGGTCTCAATCCACTTTGCAGGGTTGATGATTTGATGGCTGAAGTCATTTATATTTCCTTAAATAGAGGTAGCTGAAACACAGTTTTTGCTGAGATACATAATTTTAGAACTTTTAGTCTAAAGCCCTTAGTTCACAAATGACGTGAGGAGGAGAGAGGTTAGGTGACTTGCCCAGGGTCACAAGGCAATTTGGTATTTTGGATTCAGGATTCAAAACTAGGTCATCTCACAGTTTTCAGAGACCTATCCTCCTGGCCCCCTTGGCTCACCTACCAGGGGAAGCTGTTCCATCTAAGGTTCAGACGCAGCATCATGCAACTCCTGGACCACAAGGGCTGTGAGGATTGATTTCACCTGCTCACTGAGTTCCAAGGGCACAGTTCTATGACCCCCACAGGTGAGAGTCCCTCCCTGGATTCCGTTTGTATTGTGACCCAGGAAAGAAGCTAGACTCTTGCTCTGTTAGTAACAGACTGTGTTTAATAACTGGGAAGGCTGTGTGAGTATAAATAAAAATGGTTTTATTTCTAAACAAACAAACAATATATATAAAATTTATTATATATATATTTTTTAAGGAAGACTTCTTTTGCTCCACGAAGAGGATTTGACCCTCTTGTCTCCTCTGTTTTGACTTTCTCCCTTCACGTGACTATACGGAGCTTGGTACAATTCCAAAAACTAAATGGAGAGGAAGGCATCATTTGTCATTTAGGTCACAAGCTCATGTTCCATCTCAGAGCTCTGAACTGGGGTGCACCTATAATAAAACTTATAAACACTTGTAATAAAAATTATAATAAAGGAGTCCTTTGGTTCATCTTCGGAATTCTTAGGTACAAAGTCTCCTTAGTGAACATACAGAGGAGGAGAAACATGATTCATAGGGCAGAATTTAGGCATTTATGGATTCCTCAATGTATTTCCATCAAAATTCAATTTGCTCATTTATTCAAAAAACATCTAGGAAGCATCTGCTATGTGCCAGACTCTATTCCAGATACTAGGGATAAAGGGGTGAACGCGACAGACAATTTTCCATCGTAATGGAGTTTTATTCTGGTTGGAAAGATAAAACACAGCAATATGCGATCCCAATTTCTGAAAGCATTACAAATCATCAACCATTTATCAAGATCAAGACACTGAAATGCTTTATAAATGATGTTTCATTTAATCTGCATTGCAACTCTATGAAGTAGGTGTGTAACATTACATAACATGATATGAGATAATATAATATTTCATGGTATAGTAATGCAATATGTTGCAGATGAGAAACGTACAAAAACCCAAGGTCCCACAGTTCTTCAGTGTCTGAGGTAGGACCTAAACTCAGATTCATCTGAAGCAAGGTACACATATATGCATTTATGTTTTTTCATCCTTCATTTTCCAATATTATTAAGCAATCAGTGTCTTGGGTGTTATTCTAAATACTGAAAAAACAAAGATAAATAAGACTGTCTTTACCATTAAGAAACATCCAGTTGGCAGAGGACACAGACATAAAAATAACTCCTGCAATGACGTGCTATGAGAACTTTGCTAGGGGACTGTAGAAGGAGCAGCCAATGAAGAGAGAAAGGTCTCTTCCATCTAGACAGTGACATGAGTCTCAGGAGGAAATGGCACTGAGCTGCATCCATCACCGTGTAGAATTCCCTTTCTTTTCTTGGTGCCATTGCATCGAGCAAGGCGGCTGCGTGACTCAGTGGTAGAAGCAGGATGGGAGGGAGACACTCACCAAGGTTCTAGAGCCGACTTTGTTTCTAATTCACAGTGTGTGAAAAATGGCTGAAATTTCTGATAGCCCCTTTTTTCAGATATGGAACAGAGTTCATGATACCTGCCCCATTCCTGGAGTGGAGTAGCTTGCGAGCTCACATAGGATAAGAAGTGAGGGATGACTTCATGAAAGATAGTGTCTGATGAAGATGTGAAGCAGCATGGTTATTAACATTAAGAACTCTGACCAAACCATTTCCTCACTTTCTAACCTTCTCTTTCGTAGGCCAAGCCATCTGACAACCATAGTCTGTCTTCACACAGCTTGGTTACAGCCCTCTGTGCTCGACCTGCGTGGGGCCCACCCCACCACTCTTCCGTGGGGTGTCATCAGCATGTGGAGTTTGGCATTGTTCCCATAGAATCTTCTGATTCTGCTTCCACTTGTCATGTTATTCATATATTCATTCATTGCTTCATTCTTTCCTTCATTTTACTTTGAGCAAATTATGAGTGTTTTTGTTTGATTCTTCCTTTTTCAATTTAAAGACAGCATTAAAAAGTTGCTCTTGCTCATTCTAAAATTTAAAACAGTAAAATAAGAACAAAAAATTTTTAATTCCTCTAAAATTCTCCCACCCAGACATAACTTTTCTTTACATTTTAGGAAATGCGTCTCCATACTGGCACTTCTCAGAGTTATGCGCACCACAATCACCCAGGAAGTTGGCAAGAATGCAAGATCTCCCAGGCTCAACACCCAGGGAATTGTGACTTAGTGTATCCAGGGTGGGTTGAGGATTCTAAATTTAAAATATCAGGAGACGTTTTTGAAATCGGAGGCAATTCTGATGCTGATGATCTGCAGACCATGTCTAGAAGCAAAAAACAAACAGCAGCTAGAAAATCACTGCTGCAGAGAACATTCAGTATCAATACGGAAAAGGTATGCGAATTCACGCTTGTTCTTGTGACCGGCATGGCTGGTTGGCTCCTCCAGTGCCATTTCCAACTCATTTCTCGCTGTGGCCTTCACCTATAGGGCTTTCCTTATAGGGGCCAGGCTCTCCTGCAGTTACTATTGGCCATATGATCCAGTTCTGGGCAACTAGATCTTCTGGGAAATCTAATCTGTTTCCTCATAGAACAAAAGGGTACAAGGGGGAAACTGATCCCCACTGCGCCATCAGCCTTGGAGGCAGACATTTATCACAGTTATGACTACTCATTATCTTTTGAATTGCCTGATATAGAAGTTAGGATCTTGTAAGTGGGCAGGCATACAATCTAAGCTCCATCTTCAGACATCCTCATGAGAAGGCTGTGAAAGTGAGCGCTCTTGGAAAACAGCTCTTATGGAGTTTCCACTTGCTATCACGGATGGTTGACGGTTGAGGTAGATGGATTTTGGCATCATCAGTGGCAATGGTGGCCGTTTCCTAGTGGTGGTGAGGCAGGGTGTCCTGCCCATCCTAGTTTGCCCAGGGCTTTCACAGTTTGCCACTGAAAGTCTTGTGTCCCCAGGAAACTGCTCAGTCCCGGGCAAATCTGGGTAGTTGGTTACCTTAAGGCTAGGATGACATGCTTCATGCAGGTTTAGTAGTAAACTCAAGTTTCAGTGCAACCAAGATCCTGAAATTTAGTGCTAAGCAATGGCAGTGGTTGAAGTTTCTGGTGTGTTTTGCAGTCAGTTTATCGGATTTTCTTCCAGAATCTCAGCCAAGGGTCTTTTCCCCCACACTTCCAATGGTTTCACAAGCTGCTGAATACATTGTAAATTATTTTTAAGCTTAAACTAGCAAGAATGAACTTATTGTTTTCAACCAAGGTCCCCTACCAATACTCCTTCTTCCTGCTTCAAATACTACCACGACGCCTAGAGATAGAGTAGCCATTTTGTAAGATGAAATGAAAACAAGGACAAAAAACGACAGTTGAGGATGACGATGTAGAAAGAAAGAATGAGCTTACGTTCTTGCTGGTATGATTAAACAATGAACAAGTCCTGGAACTGCCTATCTATAAGATTCCTTGTACCTGAGATTACAAATGTCTGGTTTGAAGTCATTGTACTCCAGTTAAGTAGCTGTCTTAACTGATATGGGCTCATGATAAGCATGCTATTATGTAACCTGCTCTTTTCCTAACTCAGTACTGTGTGACTTCATTTGTCTCTGCCAATCATGTAGGTTGACAGCATCTATGATGATGGGAACCCTAACTTTCCTTGGATGCCCCATCCCCTTTTCCCACAAAGCCTCATTCATCTGTGTTTTGAACTGTTTTCTAATAATTTTGGGGTCCCTGTCTTATATGAGTTGGTTGATAAAATTTTAATAAAATATGAGAGTAAAAACGTTGTTATATTTGAATGTATTGATAAACACTAGACATAAAATACTTTTAAAAATGGTAAAAAACAAATTGCTATGTAAAAGCTGATGGATAATTTCTGTTGCAGCACAGATTTCTACAGAACTAAAGAATTACTTTACATCTTTTTTGCTCCCTCAAAACTTTACGTCCTAGAAGAGATACCTTGGAACATCTTATGCCTCTTCCAAACAAGGAAGGAGACAGTTTTCAGTTGTGAGAAATTTTACTGGTTTGCTCTGGTCAGATGATTAAGAGAGGAGAGGAGAAAGAAAGGAAAGGATAGGGAAGGAAGGAAGGAAGGAAAGAAGGAAGGAAGGCAGGAAAGGAGGGGAGGAAAGAAGGAAGAAAGGAAAGGAGGGAAGGAGAGAGGGAGCAAGGAAGGAAAGAAGGAAAGAGTGAGAAAAAGAACAAAGAAACAAAAATGATAAAGGATGTGAGAAAGAAAAGAGTAATCCAAACTGGAGTTCCGGTATGAAAAGCAAGTGATTATGAATACACATTACCTGACTTGCTTATAAGCTACACCCTCATGTGTCATCTCATTTAAAAACTCTTTCACTTAATCCTTGTAATTTTTTTTTCTCTTCGATGTGTTAGTGATTTCATAAGAAGCAAGGTGACCTCTGTCTTCCCAGAAAGAGCATTTTGCCAAGACAAGAAATTATCAGCAAGCACAGTGCTTCCAGCCCATGTGTCCTTCACCCTGGAATCTTCCTGCTGCCATGACACAGGCGATGCAGGCATCATGTTCCCACGGATCAAGCCCTACTCTCTCAAGGTCTGTGATCCATCAGAGACTCACCAAATGGACGTGCTGCTGATGTACTGGAGCTGTGTCTCCTGTATCAGGAACCTAAGCCACCCTTACGTAGCCCCTTGTTGGTATCTTTGCTCCTGCTTTGATATGAAGATAGCAATCCTATTTTCCAAAACTGCATTGACAAATAAAAGCGAGAGAATGTGTAAAGCGCTTAACACAGGGCCCAGCACATAAGGGAATGCTGATTTCCCCCTCCTGGTTCCTACCTGTGCTAGCACTGGAGTTTCTAAGACTGTATTTTGACAGAGTAGAGGAGTGGGTCTAGAATATGTATTCTTAGAAAATTTTGCGACAAATAGCATGGCAATAAAATACTCAAAGGATCTGAGCTTGGGAACAAAGGAAGTTTCCTGGGATAGGAGGTGGCATCCCTTACAATAACCTGCTCTAGCAGAAGCTAATAATGGAACTTTATCACTTATTTTTATTCTGCAGAAATTCCTCCAATAAAAATGCCAGAAAGTGGGGACATAGTAGAAAGGTCCCAGGTGTGGACCTATGCACCACTTGGCAAGCCATGCTGTGGAAGGCGTCCCACGTATAAAGTAGAGGAAGATGGGCACAGATGTTAGCTCAGGGCCAGTCTTCCTCAGCAAAAAGAGGAGGATTGGTGGTGGATGTTATCTCAGGGCTAATCTTACTCACAAAAAAAAAAAAAAAAGAATCAGAAACACAGATTTGAACCCCGGCTCTGCCAAATACTTGTAAGAAGACCTACGGCTAGATATTTAATGCTCCATGAATGGATGGTATAGTGATATCTACTTCATTTTTTAAAAAGTTTAGTTAGTGCCATTGACACATAATTTATATATGTCACCCATTTTAAGTTGAATTGGATGAGTTTTGACAAATGAATACGCACGTAACCACAACCATGATCAAGAATAGAACATTTCCTTAACTCCTAAATCCTTCCTCATGCAGTTTTCTTGTCAGTGCCCTCTCTACCTCTAGCCCTAGGCAACTACTGACCCATTTTCTGTGACTATGGATAAGTTTTGCATGTTCTAGAATTTCATGTCATTGAAATCATATAATATGTACTCTGGTATATGACTTCTTCCACTCAGGATAATATTTCTGATATTTACCCATGTTGTTACAAATATCAGGCATTCACTCCTCTTTATTTTACTCCATCGCACGCATATGCCACAGTTTGTTTATCTGTCAATCGTTCATGGACCTTGGAGCCGTTTACAGTTTTTGGGCATTATCAATAAGGCTGTTATAAATATTTGAGCATAAGTTTTTGAAGTGTATGAATGCTTTTATTTTCTTGGGATTTCTAGGTCATATGGCAAGTATCTGTTTAACTTTATAACAAACTGCCGATCTGTTTTCCAAACAACGGTAATTGTACTATTTTATTTTCTAATATCAGAGTTTCAGTACTCCATCCTTGCCAACCTTTGGTAGTGCCAGTCTTTGTTTTTTGTTTTTGTTTTAAGTTTAGTCGTTCTGGAGATTGGGTAATGGTATCTCGTTGTGTTTGTAATTTGTATTTCTCTGATTATTAATGATTATGAGCACAGTTTCAAGTGTTTATTGGCTATTCAGACATCTTCTGTTATGAGGTATCTGTTCAAATTGGTTGCCCATTTTTTAATTGGATTGTTTTATCATTGAGTTATAAACATTTGTACATTCTTACAAGTCCTTTGTCAGATATGCACATTGCTAACATTTTCCCTCGGTCTGTGGCTTGCCTGTTCACTTCCTTAACAGTGTCTTTGGAAGAGCAGACCTCCCTAAGTTTGGTAAAGTCCAATTTATTGGGGGTTTTTTCTTTAATGATTTGTGCTTTCTGTGATCTCTCTAGGACATTTTTGCCTAGCTTTGAATTGCAAAGATTTGCTTTTATTTTTTTTAGAAGTGTTATAGCTTTAGTTTTAAAGTTTAGGCATGTGATCCATTTCAAGTTATATTTGATGTAATGTATAAGGCAAGGGTTGAGGCTCATGTTTTCCCATAGGAACAGCTAGTTGTTCCAGCGCTATATGTTTAATAATGTATCATTCCCCATTGGATTACTTTGACACTTTTGTAAAAATCAATCCCAGATGTATGTACGGGCCTATTTCTGGACTCTCCATCTCTCCCATTCATCTATATGTCCATACTTATACCAACCCCTTACTGTCATTACTATTGTAGTTTTATTTTAAATCTTGAAATTATGTTATCTAAGGCCTACAAATTTATTCTTCTCATTCACAATTATTTTAGTTATTCTAGGCCCCTGAATATAAATTTATGAACCAACCTGTTAATTTGTAAAACAAAACAAAGCAAAAGAAAACACAAAAACAGCCTTCAAGGTTTTGCATCGGGGAGGCACTGAATCTGTAGATTGATTGGGGGAGAATTAATGTTGTAACATTATTGGCTCTTCCAACCTACAGATGTAGTATATCTTATCATTTATGCACATCTTTCTTAATTTTGCTCAGCAATATTTGGTAGTTTTTTCTATTACAGATCTTGAATATGTTTGTTAAATTTATCATGAACTATTTCATCTTTTATTACTATAATAAATGGTATGGTTTTTTGAATGTATTTCATTTTTCAGCTATTTGTTATGATTTATTTTTGTGTATTGACCTTATTGCCTATAACCTTGCTAAATTCACTTATAAATTCTAACAGCTTTTTTGCATATTCATTAAGATATTCTATATACTCAATCACGCTATCCAAACTAAAAATTCAGTTTTATTTTTTCCTTTCCAATCTCTACGCTTTTGACTTCTTTTTTATTGACTTATTACACTAATTAGGACGTTTAGCACAATATTGAGTAGAAGTGGTTTAAGGCAAAAACCCTGACCTTCTTCTGAAATTTCCCCTAAGTTTGATGTGTGCTATTGTTTTTTGATGATGCTCTTTATCAGGTTGTGGAAATTCTTTTTTGTTACTGGTTTGCTGAGTGTCTTTTTCCATGAATGGGTGTTCAAGTTGTCATTTTTCTCTCCAAAATTTTAATTCCATCATTACATGGTTTTTCTCTCTTATTCTTTAAATGTGGCTAATTATTTTGATTAAATGTTGAATATGAAACCAACTTTGCACTTTGGGAATAAACTCCATTTGGTCATGATGTATTATAATATTTATACAGTGTGATTTGACTTGCTGACATTGATTTCAAGATTTTTGTGTCTATCTTCACAAGGACTAAGCCTGTGCTTTTACTCCCTTGTAATATTTCCTTTTGATTTTGGTATCAGGGTAATGCTGGCTTCAGAAAGTGAGTTGAAACTCGTCCCTCCTTTAAGTTGTTGGGTAGATAGATAGACAGGCGGACAGACAGATGGATATATAGATATTAGGAAATTTAAAATCAGTGACCAATAATTTAATCTGTCACTTCTGCATCTGTTTCTATTGACTAATTTGACTTGGTTATGAATTATAATTTCCCACCTCATTACATGTCTAATAATTTTTTATTATATGCTGAATTTTGTAAATGTTACTGTTGAATGTCTGGATTTTTCTTTCTTGCTTTAAAGAGTGTTTTTGAAATGCAGTTCAATTATTATGAATCCATCTGATTCTGTCATGGCTTATTTTTAAACCTTGTTAAATTGGTGTAAGAGTAGCCTAGGGCTAATTTAGATCTCCTACTAAGGTGTGACCTTCCTAGGCTCTCTCCTGATTGTCACGGGTGTTCACAAGTTCTCTCCACCATATAGTAGTCCCCCCTTATCCATGGCTTCACTTCCTGCAGTTTCAGTTACCCACGATCAGTCCTGTCCGGAAGCAGATGATCCTCCTTCTGACGTGTCGTCAGAAGGTCAGTAGGAGCCTAGCACTATCTCACAGTGTCTACGTCATTGACCTCACTTCATCTCATCACGTATGCATTGTATCATCTCGCATCATCGCAAGAAGCAGCGAGAGTACCATACAATCAGATATTTTGAGAGACAGATGGACCACATTCACAGAACTTTTATTATAGTATATTTTCATAACTCTTCTTTTTTATTATTAATTATTGTTATTAATTTCTTGTTGTGCCCAATTTGTCAATTAAACTTTATCATTGCTATATATGTATAGGAAAAAAACATACTATATATAGGATTTGGTACTATCTGTGGTTTCGGGCATCCACTGGGGGTCTTGGAACACATCCAGAGGTAAGGAAGGACTATTGTACATAGTCAGAACTGTAATGTTTCCCATGCAAACATGAGCTTTGAGAGTTGTTCAGCAGGGTGCTAGTAGAGTTCTCTTCATTTGTTTCCCTTCTTTCAAGGAGACCAAGCTAGTGAAGTCTAGTAGTTTATAGTTTGAGGGCAAGTCCAGGACTGGTTACTCTGATATCCAGAAGCAGAAGTGCACTTCATGGAGGCTTGACAATAGGTGAATATTAAGCTGGCGTTCATACGCGAGTCCTCTCGCGTGGTGTCATAAATGGTGGCGCTGATAGCTGTTGTTCTCCCTCGCTTGCCCATTTCTCAGTTCATAGTTGCAATAAATCAATGTTTAGTAAATTATTTAGTCTTATCTATTCCAGTCCCCAATCTCAAGAAAAAGCTCCTCTTTGACATTTTATGACTGTGTCAGAGGTGTCAAACTCGAGGTCCTTAGGCTGAACATTGCCCACAGACAGGTTTTGTTTGTCCCTGACAATTTTTTAGAAACAAAAATCCAGAGCATATATTTTAAAAATGGGAGAGTTCTCCAGAGACATAAAGTAGATTAGCGCTTTATGGAGGGCTAGGGGAGGAGGGGAGGGAGTGTCTGCTAATGGGCACAAGGTTTGTTTTGGGAAAGAACAATATGTTCTAAAATTATATTATGGCAATGCACATTTGGTGACTACATTAAAAACATATCACTGCACACTGTAAATGGGTAAATATGGTGGTATATAAGTTATATCTAAGTGAAGCTATGATTTAAAGGTGACATTTCATATAAAATTCTGGATTTCTGGCTTTTCTCCAATAACTGGAAGACCTGGCCACTATGAGCCTTAACTCATATCTGGCAGCGATTGTGTAGAGCTGAAGAGCAGCTGCATCCCTTAGATGGGGTATGAGCTCTCCCCTTTGCTGTGGTCCCGCTTCTATGATTTCCTAAACCTTATAATCTTTCATACTCTTAAGCTGCCAGTCTGGATTCTTAGGACATATAAGTTAGCTATTCTTCTTTAGAGTATTAAAGAAAAAAATTTCAATATCCCTTAATCATAATTATAATTACTAATCATAATGAGTAATGTTTCTACGTTGCTCATTTTTTAAGGATGTGTTATTTTTATATTTCTTAAATAGTCTTTTATCTTCTTAAACAACTTAATCATGTTTATTTTAAATTCATTATCCACAGCTTCCAACACTTCTACTTCAGAAGGTACGTGTTCTCTAATTTATCGTGTTTTGTGGGGACACTGGTACTCCTCATTTATATCATTATAGTGGTCTGTAAACTTCTCTAGATGAATCACCTCCTCTGTGAGGTAATGCCACTGGAGGAAGGCATGAATACTACCAGATAAAGCCTCAGGTAACATAGTATCCCCAACGGAAACTTCCCTTTTCTCCCACTTCAAGAAGCAACTCCTTATACTTCCAGGAAAAAGTCACTCTGGGAGGAGACAATCTCCTGAGGCTGTAATCATAATATCATTTACATAACACTAATTATGTAAACATAATAAAGGCCATATATGGCAAATCCACAGCTAACATCATATTCAACAGTGAAACTCTGAAAGTTTTTCCTCTAAGATCAGGAACAAGACAAGGGTGCCCACTCTCACCACTCCTATTCAACATAGTACTGGAAGTGCTAGCCAGAGCAATTAGGCAAGAAAAAGAAATAAAAAGCACTCAAATCTTAAAGGAAGAAGTAAAATTTTTTCTGTTTTCGGATGACATGACATGATATATGGAAAATCCTGAAGATTCCACCAAAAGCTCTTACAAGTAATAAACAAATTCAGTAAAGTTGCAGGATACACAATTAATATGCAAAAATCAGTTGTGTTTCTATATACTAACAATGAACTATCTGAAAAAGAAATTTTAAAAAATCCCATTGATGATAGCATCAAAAAAGAATAAATTACCTAGAAATAAACCTAACCAATGAGGTGAAAGATCTGCACACTGAAAATTACATGACATTGATGAAAGAAATTGAAGAGGACAGAAATAAATGGAAAGATATCCCATGTTCATGGATTGTAAGAATTAATATTGTTAAAACATCCATACTACTCAAAGCGGTCTATAGATTCTATGCAATCTCTATAAAGATTCCAATGGCATTTTTCACAGAAATAGAAAAAAGTCTCCTAAAATTTGTATGGAACCACAAAAGATTCTAAATAGCCAAAGCAATCCTAAGAAAGAACAAGGCTGGAGGCATCACATCACCTGATTTTAAACTATATTTCAAAACACTAGTAATCAAAATAGTACGTTATGAGCATAAAAAAGACACCTATGCATATACAGTCAACTGATATTTGACAAGGGGGCCAAGAATACTCAATGGGAAAGGATAGTTTCTTCAATAAATGGTGTCAGGAAAACTGGATATTCATATGCAAAAGAATGAAATTAGACCCTTATCTTACATTACTCACAAAAATCAACTCAAGATGTGTTAAATACTTGAAAATAAGATTTGACACTGTAAAACTGCTAAAGGAAAACATAGGGAAAAATATCCTTGACATTGGTCTTGGTAAAAAGTTTTTTAGATCTGACACCAAAAGCATAAGCAAAAAAAGCAAAAATAAACAAGTGGAACTACATCAAACTAAAAAGCATCTGCACAGTAAAAGAAACAATCAACAAAATGAAAAGACAACCTGCAGAATAGGAGAAAACATTTTCAAACCATCTGTCTGATAAGGGGTTAATATCCAAAATATATAAACAACTCATACAACTCAATAGCAAAAAAACCCAAATGATCTGATTAAAAAGTGGACAGAGGGGCTGGCCCCGTGGCCGAGCGGTTGAGTTCGCGCGCTCCGCTGCAGGCGGCCCAGTGTTTCGTTGGTTCGAATCCTGGGCGCGGACATGGCACTGCTCGTCGGACCACGCTGAGGCAGCGTCCCACATGCCACAGCTGGATGGACACACAGCGAAGAGTATACAACTGTGTACCGGGGGGCTTTGGGGAGAAAAAGGAAAAAAAATAAAAAATCTTAAAAAAAAAAAAAAGACAATTCATAATTGCTTACCATTTAAAAAAAAAAAAAAGTGGACAGAGTACTTAAACAGAAATTTTTCCAAAGAAGACATAAAATGGCCAACAGGTACATGAAAAGATGCTCAACATCACTAAACATCAAGAAATGTAAACCAAAACTACAACGAGATATCACTTCACGTTTGTTAGAATGGCTATTATCAAAAAGATGAAAGATAACAAGTGTTGGCAAGGACGTGGAGAAAAGGCAACATTTGAGCACTGCTTGTGGAAATGTAAATTGGTACAAGCCTTTATGGAAACAGTATGGAAATTCCTCAAAAAAACAAAAATAAAACTACTATACGATAGGGCAATTCCACTTCTCAATACATATCTAAAGGAAATGAAATCACTCTCTTGAAGAGATATTTGCACCCCTATGTTCACTTAGGCATTATTCATGATAGCCAAGATATGGAAACAACCTAAATGTCCAATGAATAGGTAAAGAAAATGTGATATATATATATATATATATATATATATATATATATATAATAGAATATTATCCAGCCATTAAAAAGAAGGAAATCCTGCCTTTGTGAAAACATGGATAAACCCAATGTGGATTCATGTACTTACCTGTATTTCCAAGTATATACGCAATTCACCTTGAGGACATTATGCTGTGTTAAACAAATCAGACAGAGAAAGAAATACTATATTTCTCACTTACATGTGGAATCTGAAAAAGCTGAACTCATAGAAAGAGAGAGTAGAATGGTGGTTGCTCAGAGGTTGGGGTGTGGGAAATGGGGAGATGGTGAAAGGTAGAAACTTCTAGCTATAAGATGGATAAGTTCGGAGGATCTGAATGTACAGCATGGTGACTATAATTAACAATACTGTATTATATATTTGAAAGTTGTTAAGAAATTAGATCTTAAAGGGTTTTTTCCCTTCTCTTCCAGTACATAGCTGTGTATCCTACTTGTAAGTCATTCTAGCTCTTCTGTGTTGGATGCTGCCACAGCACTGCCTGACAGGTAGTGTGTAGGTGTGCGCCCAGGACCTGAACCGGTGAACCCTGGGCCGCTGAAGCAGAGCACGCAAACTTAACCACTCTGCCAGGGGGTCGGCCCCTTGAATGCTAATATCACAAAAAAATGGCAATTATGAGAGGGTGAAGGTGAGAACTAACCTTATGGTGGTAATCATTTTGAAATACATGTGTCTCAAATCATTGTATTGTACACCTTAAACTTGCATATGTTATCTGTCAATATCTCAATAAAGCTGGAAAAAACCCCAAATCAAAACTGCAAGTCAGTTAAGGTAACACTACAAGGGGTTCAGCCAATGAGATCTAAACACATGAGTCCCTCCAAGAGAAATATACCATAATATTTTGACTAATTTTCATCATGCATGTGGGTCATCCAGTCTTTAAAAGTAAATCTACTTCTTATATACTCATTGCAATAAAATTCATACAATAACCAATTTCAGAAAGTGAAAAAAGGAAGTATGGCTTCCCTATTTCCCTCAACTTACTCCTTAGGAGCCACCATTGACAATTTGGTTTATATCCTTACAAAGCTTTTAGGTTCATCAAAAACTTACATAATTTTTTACATGTGTAAGGAGAATAACATTTTGAAAATTATTCATGTATTTACCTGTATTTCCAAGTACATATGCAATTCACCTTAGTCAGAACAAGATGTTGGTCCAGCTGGAGTAATTAAGATTTATTCAAAAAAGAATATAAAGAGGGGCCAGCCGAGTGGTGCAGCAGTTAAGTTTGCATGTTCCACTTCGGCAGCCCAGGGTTTGCCGGTTCGGATCCCTGGCATGGACCTACGCACCACTTATCAAGCCATGCTGTGGCAGCCATCCCATATATAAAGTAGAGGAAGATAGGCATGTATGTTAGCTCAGGGCCAATCTTCCTCAGCAAAAAAGAGGAGGATTGGTGGCAGATATTAGCTCAGGGATAATCTTCCTCAAAAAAAAAAAATCTAAAAAGGAGGGGCCGGCCCTGTGGCCAAGTGGTTAAGCTCATGCTCCGCTTCGGCGGCACAGGGTTTTGCTGGTTCAGATCCTGGGCATGGACATGGCACCGCCATCAAGCCATGCTGAGGTGGCGTCCCACACAGCACAACCAGAGGCACTCACAACTACAATATACAACTAGGTACTGGGGGGCTTTGAGGAGAAAAAGAAGAAGAAAAAAAAAAGATTGGCAACAGATGTTAGCTCTGGTGCCAAGCTTTAGGGAAAAAAAAAAAGAATATAAAGTGTAAGGTGATATTCAGCTTCTAAGATGCAAGGGAGAATCTTGCAGCAATTTAATAATACTGAAATACAGGTATTATATATAGGGAAAGTATTTACTAAATTCATTTGTTTTCTCAAATGATTAAGCATTGGTTTATCATATGACCCAACAATTCCACTCTTCGTTATACACCCAAGAAAAATGAAATCCAGGTCTACACAAAAACTTGTATGCAAATGTTATATCAGTATTATTCATAATAGTCAAAAGGTGGAAACCACCAAAATGTTCATCAACTGATAAACAGATAAACAAAACTTAGTATGTCCATACAGTAGAATGTTATTTGTCTATAAAAAGGAATAAAGTACTGGCACATGCTACAAAAGGGATGAATCTCAAAATTATTTTGCCAACTGAAATAAACTAGTCATAAAAGGCCACATATTACGTGATGCTGTTCACATGAAATGTCCAAAATATGGGAATCTACAGACACCGAAAATAGATTAGCGGTTGTCTGAGGCTAGAAAGGGGTTTTGGGTGGAGGGGAGGGTGACAGCAAATGGTACAGGGTTATTTTGTGAGGTGATGACAATATCTTAAAATTGACTGTGGTTGTGATCACATATATCTGTGAATATACCACAAGTCACTGAATTGTGCTTTAAATTATTGAATTGTATGTTATGTATTTATACCTCAATAAAGCTGTTTTTTGAAAAATAAATTTATGTGGCTTCCATTTGACAATCGAGAGCTAAACTTAGAGGTGTCGCTCACAGAGTTCTTCTAGTGCATAGAGAAAACAGTCTCGGTTTTTGCCAACAAAAAAACTTACGCAAGACTCGATTTAGAAGAGGGAAGAAGCCAGATATGATGAGGGGGAAATCCTACTGCTCGTGGCTTTGGAGGATGTGATAAGAAAGACGAAGTCAACGGGAGGAAAGCACAGTAATTAGACATGAATCTCAATTTCGTCTCGTAGGCCTCAGTCGAGAGAGGAATACCTGTCCTAATAAGGTGAGGGGATGTAAGAAGATGCCATTGGTACCCCACCCATTGCCCTCCACTCATTTAGAGTTCACCTGCAGCCTCAGTGGACAATTTCCATGACTGTTGCCATTCTACCCCAAGTACTTGCATCTCTTTACCTGAATGATTTTTTACTGGCTGCAGAAATGTGAGCCCTGGTGGGGCAGGTAGAACTGCTTAAGAGTCATCATTCCTAGAATCAACCCTCAATCAGTGAGCGACGGGAGTTGGTGGATAAAGACCCCCACCTTGTTCATCTCTCAGTGAGATAATTCTGAGCTTTGTTTTAAACAGTCCCCAGGAGGACTCTCAGTGATGCTGAACCCTAGTTTCCTGTAATGGTAACCCATTAATAAACACGTGCCTTATTCCCTGTCTCACTTTCTCACTCCCTGGCATCACATCCTAAATACAGTGCTTCACTAAATCCCGATTGCAGTCTCTGCCGCAAGCAGGGGAGCACTGAAAGCAGGAAGGTATTTGCCTGATTTCCAGTTGGGTCTCTAAGAGGACACTAGGAGGTTATACAGAGGACGCCACATGAACATGGATCAGCCCAGCATAACAACAAGGACGGGTGTGATCAGACAGAACACTAGCTCTCTTCCTAAAGCCTCCCTCAATTTTTGTGCATATGGATCCTAAGCTGAGAACCCGTGAAATTGCCATTTAGTGCACCTGGAAGACTGAGGGCACTATCTAGCCGAGACTGATAGCAGGCCACTGGGTCAGGGGAAGGGGGTGGGGGGTGGGGTGCTAGACAGGTACATGACATAAGCCTAGGGGCTTTTAGCTAACAAAAGCTGATGGAGAGCAGAGCTGGCTAGTGGAAGATAGTTGCTCCTGGCAAGGATTATTATTCAAGCCAATCCCACAGACTCACTTGCTGTAGGATGCTAGCAGATCTCCCAGTGACCACACCTACGAAGGTTATTTTGCCAAAGAACAGTGGAGAGCGGCGCACACTCTTCAAAATCACAGCGACACCAGAGACTCTTCTCCCATGTCACATTTCCTTCCTAATAAACTGGAACACCATCTTCGCAGTGGAAATAAGAGGGGAGGCAGGCTATCTGAGAGACTGGGCATTTTCATCCAGGAATTACTGAGACCCACTTAAAGTACACCTTTGTACAGTAAACCTCGGATCCAGCTAAATCGGAAATCTGGTAACGGTTAAAAATTATATTTCTCCGAGCCTGCCAGCAGGTGGCGATCGAGATGAGCGTAATCACAGACAGAAACAAGGTATTTTTGTTGCCTTTCTTAGTTTCTAGTGTGACTTAAATTGTGAACTCAACTGTACGCAAATGAAATTACTGTTTTTGCAGAGTCTGCATATTAATTTTAATATGGAGCCCTTAATATTAACTTATTTAATCATTTCTTTACTAATTACTTCTGTTATTTCCAATATTTGCCTGTTATAAACAATACTGCAATGAAAAGAATATACATGAACTATCAACTTTTTACTATCAATTTCCTATCTGCAGTTCACAAATTTGTATTTCTGTAACATAGATTTCTAGAGTGAAATTGCTGGTCAGACAGGATGTAGTTTGTTGTTACCTGTTTATTGTGAAAAATTTCGGACATATACAAAAGTAGAAAGCATAGCTCTTAAAACCCCTATGTCCCCATTACTGAATGACAACAAATGTGAACACCTGGCAGTCTTGTTTGGTTTATATCTCCTTCCATTTAACCTGCCCTCCTCCACCCAGGATTATTTCAAAGGATGTAATCACCATGTCATTTCACCTGCAAATATTTAGGATGTATTTGTAAAAGATATGTACTCTCAAAATTATAGCAATAATACCATCACCATACCTAGAAATTAGAAATTATTCCATCTTCATTTTGAGATGAAAATGGTGCTCAAATTTCTCTTTCCCTCATAATTCTGTGCGGCTGCTGCTGCTTTTCCTCCTCCCCTCCTCTCGATACAGCATAGCAGCCCTTTATTAAATGTCTTTTGCAAATCTTTTTTCCCAGTCTGTGGCTTGTCTTTTTCATTCTTGACAGTGTCTTTTGCAAAGCAGAAATTTCTAATTTGAATGAAATCCAGCTTATCAATTCTTTCTTTCATGGATTGTATTCTTGGTGTTGTATCTAAAAAGTCATTGCCAAACCCAAGGTCATCTAGATTTTCTCCTGTTATCTTCCAGGAGTTTTATAGTTTTGTGTTTTACATTTAGGTCTGTGACTCATTTTGAGTTAATTGTTGTGAAGTGTGAAGGTCTCTGTGAAGTCTTAATGTCTGTTCTTTCTTTCCTGTTTTTTGCATGTGGGTGTCCGGTGGTCCTGGCACAATTTGTTGAAAAGCCTGTCTTTGCTCCATTGTATCGCCTTTGTTCCTTGGTCGAAGATCAATCGACTGTATTTATGCGGTCTATTTCTGGACTCTCCATTCTGTTTCTTTGATCTATTTGTTTATTCTTTTGACAATACCACACTCTCTTGATTGCTGTAGCATTACAGTAAGTCTTGAAATAAGATAATGTCAATCCTCCAACTTTTTGATTCTTCAGTATTGTGTTGGCTGTTCTGCGGTTTTTGCCTCTCCACGTAAACTTTAAGATTTTATTTTATTTTTTTTTTCCTTTTTCTCCCCGAAGCCCCCTGGTACATAGTTGTATATTCTTCGTTGTGGGTCCTTCTAGTTGTGGCATGTGGGACGCTGCCTCAGCGTGGTTTGATGAGCAGTGCCATGTCCGCGCCCAGGATTCGAACCAAGGAAACACTGGGCCGCCTGCAGCGGAGTGCACGAACCTAACCACTCGGCCACGGGGCCAGCCCCATCCACATAAACTTTAGAATCAGTTTTTCAATATCCACAAAATAATGTGGGATTAAAAAATTGTTTTTATTGAGATATAATAAACTTGGTGTGATTTTGATTGGAATTGCTTTAAATCTATAGATCAAATTGGAAAGTACTGACATCTTGAGAATACTGAATCTTCCTATCTATCAACATGAAATATCTCTCCATTTATTCAGTTCTTCTTTGATTTCATCAGTTTTGTAATTTTTCTCATGTAGATCTTGTATATATTTTGCTAGATTTATACCTAAGTATTCCATTTTGGGGGTGCTAATGTAAATAGTATTGTGTTTTCAATTTCAATTCCATTTGTTCATTTCTGGTGTGTAGGAAAGTGATTGACTTTTGTATATTAACCTTGTATCCTGCAACCTTGCTATAATCGCTTATTAGTTCCAGAAGGTTTTTCTCCCCATTCTTTTAGATTTTCTACATAGATGATCATGCCATCTGTGAACAGACAGTTTTATTTTTCTTCCAAATGTATATCTCCTATTTCCTTTTTTGTTTGTTTTACATTTTACTGCTGTAGCTAATACTTCCAGTATGATGTTGAAAAGCAGTGTTGAGAGGGGATGTCCTTGTCTTGTTCCCAATCTTATTGTAAAAGCTTCAAGTTTCTCACCATTAAGTATGACGTTAGCTGCAGGATTTTTAGATGTTCTTTATCAAGTTGGGAAGGTTACCCTCTATTCTAGTTTACTGAAAGTTTTTCTCATGAATCTGTGTTTGATTTTCTCAAATGCTTGTTCTGCATCTATTGATATAGTCATGTGATTTTTCTTCTTTAGTCTGCTGATATGATGGATTAATTAATTGATTGATGAAGACTGAAGCAGTCTTGCTTAAGTTGGATAAATGTCACCTGGTTGTGGTGTATAATTCTTTTTACACATTGTCGGATTTGATTTGCCAATATTTTGAGTATTTTTATGTCTATATTCATGAGAGGTATTGCCTGCCATACTAATGATGTTGAGCACTTTTTCATGTGTTTATTGGCTATTTGGAAATCTTTTTTGAAGCATGTGTTCAAGCCTCTTGATCATTTCTGTAACAGGTTGTCTGCCATTCTCTTATAAATTTGTAGCAGTTTCCAAAAATATTGTGGGTACTTTGTGAGAAATATATGTTGTAGAGCCAGCCTGGTGGTGCAGCGGTTAAGTTCGCCCATTCTGCTTTGGCGGGCCGGGGTTCGCCGATTCGAATCCCAGGTGTGGACCTTTGAACTGCTCATCAAGTCATGATGTGGTGGGCGTCCCACATATAAAATAGAGGAAAATGGGCACAGATGTTAGCTCAGGGCTAATCTTCCTCAGCAAAAAAGAGGAGAATTGGCGGCAGATATTAGCTCAGGGCTACTCTTCCTCAAAAAAAAAAAAAAAAAGAAATACATGTTGTAATATCTTCCATTCTATGGTTATAACTTCAATGGTTTTTTCTTTATATTGAGTTTAACTTACATAGAGTACAGTGAACAAATAAGTGTGCAGCTTGATGATTTCACACATACGCATACACCTATGTAACCACAACTCAAATGAAAATATAAAACATTACCAGCACCACAGGAAACTCCTTCATGCAGTCTCACAAATGATAGTTACTCCTCAAAGTAACCATGATTCTGACCTTTACCATCATAGGCTAGTTTTTGCCTGTTTTTTTAACTTTACATACATCAAAAACATGTGCATTACACATGCAAATGTACTCCTTTGTGTTAAGCTTCTCTTGTTTTCTGTGAAATTTATCCATAAGTACTTCGTTTTTTCATTGCTGTTAATATTGTATTTAATTAATATAACATAACTCTCCATTATATTGTAGTTGGATTTTTAGATTGTATCTAGTTTATGAATAAAGCTGCTATGGACATTCTTCACGTCTTGTGGTGGATATACGTATTTAAGAATTACTCTGTCAAAGGGTAAAGCAATGTTTAGATTTAGTAGCTCATCCCAAACAATTGTCAAAGTGAAGGTAACAATCATCAGTCCCATTAGCAATGTTTGAGAATTCCAGTTGCTCCTTTTTTCCAACACTTGGTATTATCCGTTCTTTCATATTTGCCATTCTAGTAGGAGTGTGCCCATCTAATTTGCATTTCTCTTATGACTAATGATGCTGCTACCTTTCCATATTTTATTGGCAATTTGGATAACTTCTTCTGTGAAATGTCTGGTTAAAGTCTTTTTCCACTTTTAAAAAAAGACTGTTAGTCTTTTTAATTTCACCTAGAACTTCTTCCTATATTCTGGGTATGAGTCTTTACTTTGAAAATATCTTCTCTTTGAGGCATGTATTTTCACACTCTTTTTTTTATTGGGTCATAATAGCTTACAATATTGTGAAATTTCAGTTGTACATTATTATTTGTCCACCGTCGTATAAGTGCTCCCCTTCACCCTTTGTGCCCACCCTCCAGCTGCCTTCCCCGTGGTAACCATTGAACTGTTCTCTTTGTCCCTGTGTTTGTTTATCTTCCACATCTGAGTGAAATTGTATGGTGTTTGTCTTTCTCTGTCTGGCTTATTTCACTTAACATAATACCCTCAACGTCCATCCATGTTGTTGCAAATGGGACGATTTTGTCTTTTTTTATGGCTGTGGAGTATTCTAGTGTATGTATATATACCACATCTTCTTTATCCATTCATCAGTCGATGGGCACCTGGGTTACTTCCACATCTTGGTAATGCTGCAATGAACATAGGGGTGCATAAGTCTCTTTGAATTGTTGATTTCAAGTTCTTTGGATAAATATGCAGTAGTGGGATAGTTGGTATTTCTATTCTTAATTTTTTGAGAAATCTCCATACTGTTTTCCACAGTGGCTGCACCAGTTTGCATTCCCATCAGCAGTGTATGAGGCTTCCCTTTTCTCCACAACCTTTCCAGCATTTATTTTTTGTCTTGGTGATTATAGCCATTTTTAACAGGTGTAAAGTGATATCTTAGTGTAGTTTTGATTTGCATTTCCCTGATGATTAGTGACGTTTAACATCTTTTCATGTGCCTGTTGGACATCTGTAAATCTTCCTTGGAGCAGTGTCTGTTCATATCATCTTCCTATTTTTAGATCGGGTTGTTTGTTTTGTTGTTGTTCAGTTGTGTGAGTTTTTTATATATTACAGAGTTTAACACCTTGTCAGATATATGATTTGCAAATATTTTCTCCAGTTGTTAGGTTGTCTTTTTGTTGTGATCCTGGTTGCCTTTGCCTTGCAGAGGCTCTTTAGTCTGATGAAGTCCTGCTTCTTAATTTTTCTTTTGTTTCCCTTGTCTGAGAAGACATGGTATTGAAAAAGATCCTTTTAAGACTGATGTCAGAGAGCGTACTACTTATATTTCCTTCTGGAAGTTTTATGGTTTCATGTCTTACCTTCAAGTCTTTGATACATTTTGAGTTTATTTTCATGTACAGTGAAAGATAATGGTCTACGTTCATTCTTTTGTATGTGGCTGCCCAGTTTTCCCAATACCATTTATTGAAGAGACTTTCCTTTCTTCATTGTATGTTCTTAGCACCTTTGTCAATGATTAGCTGTCTGCAGATGTGTAGTTTTATTTCTGGGCTTTCAATTCTCCTCCATTGATCTGTGTGCCTGTTTTTATACCAGCCCATGCTGTTTTGATTACTATAGTATTGTAGTATGTTTTGAAGTCAGGGATTGTGATGCCTCTAGCTTTGTTCTTTTTTCTCATCATTTCTTCAGCTATTTGGGGTCTTTTGTTGCCCCATATGAATTTTAGGATTCTTTGTTCTATTTCTGTGAAGAATGTCATTGGGATGCTGATTGGGATTGTATTGAATCCGTAGATTGCTTTGGGTAGTATGGACGTTTTAACTATGTTTATTCTTCTGATCCATGTGCATGGACTATTTTCTTTGTGTGATCATCAGTTTCTTTCCATAAAATCTTATAGTTGTCATCGTGTTTGAAACCAAGGTCTTTCACCTCCTTGGTTAAATTTATTCCTAGATATCTTATTCTTTTTGTTGCAATTGTAAATAGGATTATATTCTTGAGTTCTCTTTCTGTTAGTTTGCTATTAGAGTACAGAAATTGAACTGACTTTTGTAAGCTGATTTTGTACCCTGCAACTTTACTGTAGTTATTATTTCTAATAGTTTTATGATGGATTCTATAGGGTTTTCTATATATAAAATCACGTCATCTGCAAACAGTGAGAGTTTCACTTCCTGTTTGAGAGTTTCATTTCCTATTTGGATTCCTTTTATTCCTTTTCCTTGCTAATTGCTCTGGCCAAAACCTCCAGTACTATGTTGAATAAGAGTGGTGAGAGTGGGCACCCTTATCTTATTCCTGTTCTCAGAGGGATGGTGTTCAGTTTTTCCCCATTGATTGTGATGTTGGCTGTGGATTTGTCATACACGGCTTTTATTATGTTGAGATACTTTCCTTATATCCCCATTTTGTGAAGAGTTTTGTCATAAATGGTTGTTTGAGCTTGTCAAATGCTTTCTCAGCATCTATTGAGATGATCATGTGGTTTTTATTGCTCATTTTGTTAATGTGCGGTATCACATTAATTGATTTGTGGATATTGAACCATGCCTGTGTCCCTAGGATAAATCCAACTTTATCATGGTGTATGATCTTTTTCGTGTATTGCTGTATTCAGGTTGCCAATATTTTGTGGAGGATATGTGCATCTATATTCATCAGCAATATTGGCCTGTAGTTTAGCTTTTTTGCGTTGTCCTTGTCAGGCTTTGGTATCAGGGTGACACTGGCTTCATAAAATGTGTTAGGAAGTGGTCCGTCTACCAAAAGTTTTTGTAATAGTTTGAGAAGTTTGGATATTAAATCCTCTTAGGACTACTTTTGCTGCATCCCATATGAGTTGGTTTGGTATGTTTTCAGTTTCATTTGTCTCCAGATATTTTTTGATTTCTCCATAAATTTCAATGATCCATTAGTTGTTCAGTAGCATGTTGTTTAGTCTCCACATCTATGTCCCTTTCTCAGCATTTTTCTTATAGTTAATTTCTAGTTTCATTGCACTATAGTCAGAAAAGATGCTTGTAATTATTCCAGTCTTCTTAAATTTATTGAGGCTTGCCTTGTTTCCCAAAATATGGTCTATCCTCAAGAATACTCCATGCACACTTGAGAAGAGTGTATATCCTGCTGTTTTTGGATCAAGTGTTCTGTGTATATCTATGAAGTCCATCTGGTCGAGTTTTTCATTTAATTCCTGTTTCCTTGCCTTTCTGTCTGGATGATCTATCCATTAATGTGAGCGGAGTGTTGATGCCCCCTACTATTATTGAGTGTTGTTAATACCTCCTTTTAGGTTTAATAGTTAATAGTTAACAGTTCTTTGGTGCTCCTGTGTTGTGTGCATAGATATTTATAAGTGTTATGTCTTCTTGGTGGAGTGTCCCTTTTATCATTATATACTACTGCTCTTTGTCTCTCTATACCTGTTTTAACTTGACTTCTGCTTTGCCTGATAGAAGTACAGCAACACCTGCTTTATTTTGCTTACCATTATCTTGGAGTATCATGTTCCATCCCTTCACTCTGAGCCTGTTTTACAATTGAGCTGAGATGTGTTTCCTAGAGGCAGCATACGGTTGGATAATGTTTTCTGTGTTTTTTTTTTTTGAGGAAGATTAGCCCTGAGCTAACATCTCTGTCCATTTTCCTCTATTTTATATGTGGGATGACTGCCACAGCATAGCTTGATAAGTGGTGTGTAGGTCTGCACCCAGGATCCGAACTGGTGAACCCCAGGCTGCCAAAGTGGAACCTGCCAACTGAACCACTGAGCCACCAGGCCACCCCTGTTGGGTCTTATTTTTAATCCATCCTGCAACTCTGTGTCTTTTGATTGGAGAATCAAATCTAGTTACATTTAGAGTGATTATTGACATATGAGGGCTTAATGCTGCCATTTTATTGCTCATTTTCTGGTTTTCCTGCATTTCCTTTGTTTTTCGTCCCCTGGATTTAGGACTACCAATTTGGTTAGGTAGTTTTCTTAGTTTTCTGTTTTTTTATTATTTGTGTCTCTGTCCTACTTATTTGCTTAGTGGTTACCATGAAGTTCGTATGAAAAATCTTGTAGAGAGATAATCCACTTTCTGATAAGCTCTTATTTCCTTAGACTAAGCTGATTCCATCCCTTTCCTTTTCCCCTCCTAAGTTCTTTTTGTTATGTCTTATTTCATCTTGTGACTTTGTGGTTAAAATGACAAGATTATATTTATTTTTTGTGTCTTCTTTCTCTTTCTATTTAATGTTTTACTTGAGTGTTTGCTAACCTGTTCTGAAGGACAGCTATAATTTTCTGCTTTTTTTTAACTTATTTGTGTCCTTACTGAGGGTTTTGTGGCCCCTTTCTTCTTTTTTCAGGTATGAGTGCCTTCCTGAGGATTTCTCGTGGTGGGGGCTCTTGTGGTGATGAACTCCCTTAGCTTTTGTTTATCTGGGAAAGTTTTTTATTTCTCCATAATATCTGAAGGGTATTTTCGCTGTATAGAATATTCTTGGCTGAACGTTTTTGTCTTTGGAGATTTGAATGTATCATTTCACTCTCTTCTAGCCTGTAGAGTTTCTGCTGAGAAAACTGCTGAGAGCCTAATAGGAGTTTCTTTGTAAGTTATATTCTTCTGCCCTGCTGCCTTTAGTATCTTTTCTTTGTTATTGACTTTTGCCAGCTTCACTACTATATGCCTTGTGGTATGTCTTTTTACACTGATATAGTTGGGAGAGCTACTGGTGTTTCACTTGCATTTCCAGCTCCTTATCCAGATTTGGGAACTTCTCTACTACTATTTCTTTGAACAAGCTTTCTGCTCCATTCTCCTTCTCTTCTTCTAGAATCCCTATAATCCTTATGTTGCATTTCCTAATTGAGTGGGATAGTTCTCAGAGAATTTCATCATTTCTTTTTAGTCTCAATTCTCTCTCCTCCTCCATCTGAAGCATTTCTTTATTTCTGTCTTCAATATTGCTGATTGGTTCCTCCATAATACCAGCTCTATTGTTCAGGGAATCCATATTCTTCTTTATCTCATCCATTGTTTTTCATCTCCAATACTTCTGATTGCTTCATCTTTATAGTTTCAATCTCTTTTGTGAAGTAGCTCTTGAATTCATTGAACTGTCTGCAATTTCTTGTAACTTGTTGAGTTTTTTTATGATAGCTATTTTGAATTTTCTGTCATTTAGATTATAGATTTCTGTGACTTCAGGGTTGATTTCTGGGCAATTGCCATTTTCCTTCTGGTCTGGATATTTAATATATTTCTTCATACTGCTATATGGCATAGATTTGTGGTTCTGCATTGTGGTCGTATTTGATTGCTGCTTTTACTTGCTGCCATGAGGAGTGGACAAGAGCTGTGTATTCTGAGCCCACTATGATCTGCATTTCAGCTCCCAGCTGCTGAACTGGGGCACTGCGTGGGGGGAGGGGTGCTTTCTTTCTTCTGCACAGTCTCAAGGGCTTCTTGCTCTGCTCTCACTATCTGCTCTCCTGGGGTGTTAGCTTATGAAGACATCCCTGTGATAGCTAGTAACCTCTGTGTGAGGCTTTCCCTCGGGCTGTGAGGGAACCTAGAGAGTAATGGCATTCCCTTGGAGGGCCAGCGCCCCTCCCCTTTCCTCTTGGTGCCACATGCAGTCCCTGAGTTGCTGTCCTTTGGGAGGAAGAGGTTTCTCTTACCTTGTTCCACTTCCTCAGTGGAGGGGCTCTCCAGCACTTCCACCTTCAGAGGTTATGGCTGTGTGGGTCTCTCAGATGTCTCTTGTGTTGTGTGCATGTCCTCTATTGGAATATGAATGTCCTTTTCATTGTATCTTAGAGGGGAGAGTTTACCAGGAGAGCTCACTCTGCCATGATGGTGACATCACTCTCCTATTTTCACAATCTTAATGTTGTCTTTTATTGAATAGAATTTCCTAATTTTAAAGAAGTTAAATTTATCTATCATTTCTTTAATGCTTATTGTTTTGCCTATTCCCAAGTGCTGAAAATGTTCTCCTGATTTTGGTAATGTGGGATATCTCTTTTTCTTGATCATTTCTTGCTATTTATCACTTTTGCTAATTTTTTCAAAGAATAGACTTTTGTCTGTTAATTTTCTCTATTGTATGCTTGCTTTCTACTTCATTGACTTTTATTATTTACTCTTTTCTCCATTCTTTGGGCTTATATTGCCAACTTCTCTCCCTATATATTCGAGATAGACGCTTAAATAATTGATTTCCATAATTTTTTTCTAAGGTATGCATTAAGATTTCTAGATATTTTTCTTAAAAGTGATTTAGCTGCTTCGCACAAATTTTGAGATGTCAATATTCATTTTAATTTAAAAAATGTTATCTAATATCCATTGAGATTTCTTCTCTGATCCATATGGCATTGAGAACTATGTTCTTTAATTTAGAAACATTTTGGGAGATTTTATAATTATCTTTTTGTTGTTGGGTTCATTTAATCCCCTATGGTCAGAGAATATACTCTGAATGATTTCTGTTTTTTGAAATTAATTGGGTATCACTTATGGTCCAGGATATAATCTATTTTGGTAAAAGTTTCATGTGAATTTGAAAGGAATGTGTATTTTGCCATTGTCGGATGTAATTTTATCTATATTTCAGTTGCCATGTTGATTGATTGCATTATTTAAATTTTCCATATCTTTATTGCATATTTTTTCTTGTTTAGTCTTCTAGGTATTAAGAGCATGTTAACATCTTCAAATAAGTTGTGTATTTATTATCCCTTTTAGTTCTATCCACATTTCTTTTCTATATTTTTATACATTTTGCTAGATGTGTCCATATTTAGAAGAGTTATGTATTCTTTTTAAAAATACCATTTTTTCATTATAAAATATCTCAATCTCTAGTATTGTCTCTTGCCTCACAATCTACTTTGTCTGATACACATATAGATCTATTTTATTTCATTTATTTTAGTCAGTGTTTCCATGGAGTATCTTTTTTCTGTTATGTGACTTTTAACCTTTCTGTGTCCTTATAGGTGATGTTGCAACAGAAAGCTCTGGAATTTTATCAGGGCTATGTATCCTTGGTGGACACTAAACTTAAATATTTTTCCTAAGCCCTGAGACTGCTGAATACTCAGCTGAACGTCTCTTCCTTTCAGCTTTACTTTAGCTTTTGGAATCTCCAATTTACTTGAGGGAAAAATGACCACAAACACAGGCTTAACTCTCTGACTGTTTTTCTCTCCTTTCCTAGATATTGATTCTATAATGCCACAAGTCCCCCTTTGCCTTGTAATTTGCTTGATATTTTCAATTTTTTAAGCATTTTACCCAATTTTTCTAGTTGTTCTAAGGGTTTCAATGGTCTGAGCAAAATCCAGGATATAATTACTAGAAGTGTAATTTCCCATTGCTGATTATAAAGGAGCAGACTCTAACATGTTTTCCTGAAGAATAATGTTTTCTGTATGCTTTTCATTAATTTCTCCTCTAAATTGATTTTTCGTTTCTCCTATTTTCTATTTGCATTACTGTTCTCTAACTTCTTTCAATGCTTAGCCTGTTTTTTTTCTGTCCACGTTCTTTCTGAATAGCCTAATTAAAGGCTATATATTTCCCCTAAAAACCACCCATAGGAAGTATTTAGTGCATGCACAAAATTTGAGCTGTACAGCACTTTTGTTACCATGTAATTAAAATTGTCTTCTAAATTCCATTTTGATTACATTTTGATCAAATTATTTCAAAATTTGTTAAATAATTTTCCTAGTTATCTTTTTATTATTGTCTTCTAGTTTCATTTTATTGTGGACAGAGAAAATTATCAGACTAATTTTAGTCCTTTGAAGTTTGCAGTGTTTTTTTTTTTTAACAGCCTGATATTTGGTCAGTTTTTTTTTTTTTTTAAAGATTTTATTTTTCTCCTTTTTCTCCCCAAAGCCCCCCGGTATAGTTGTATATTTCGTTGTGGGTCCTTCTAGTTGTGGCATGTGGGACGCCGCCTCAGCGTGGTCTGATGAGCAGTGCCATGTCCGTGCCCAGGATTCGAACCAACGAAACACTGGGCCGCCTGCAGCAGAGCGCGCGAACTTAACCACTCGGCCACGGGGCCAGCCCCTTTGGTCAGATTTTTTAAATGTTTAGAATGTGCTTAAGAAGAAATTCCTGTTCTTCAGTCATTGCATACAACATTTTATGAAGGCAAATTAAGTCTATTTTTTAATCACAATGTTCAAATGATCAATAATTTTATTAATATTTTTTGGTCTATACGGCAGTTTGTACTATGTCAACTTGGTTAAGCTGGAGCTGCAATTTCCAGAAGCCTTTTCCCTGTTTGGTGTCAGGTCAGATTTGTAAAGCAGGCAGACAGAAGTGAAGCAGTAGTTATTTCTCTCTCAAGGTCTTCGAGGCCTGACATGGTGAAGGACATACAGTTGGCTCCAGCTTGTCCTCACTCTTTTCCACTCCACGTCCAGATCTTCCTGAGCAGCAGTGGCCCCAAGCCCATGAATGAAACTTGGCTGAAAATTCACAGCAGTCGTAGCTCTACAGAAGCAACAGCTGCCACAGACTTCTCTAGCTGTCCTTCCCAGTCTCATTTCAGCACTTGGATATCCACTTAGATATCCACTACTACAGGAGTGTTTCAGGAAAGCTGAGTGGCGCCTTTTCTCTGACCCTTCAAATCTCCCTTCCAGACCATTACTTCCCAGTTCCTCCCACAATTTCAAAAGGTCTATCTTCTATAACAAATCCTTTATTCTACAATAGTCATAGTAGCTTTGCTATCCAGATTAAATCCTGAGAATCTATTTCTTTCTTTCAAATACTTAGAATGTGATGTAGTCACCTTAATTTCTGCTCAGTATGCACTTTATTTCCTTGAGTATATTGGTAAAATCAAATACATGATATCTTTACCTTTCTTTATTTTTTTTTAATAAAGTAGCAACTACAGGTCTAGGGTTCTTAGTGTATAAGATTTCAACTACTTCTTCACACTGCAGGATTAGAGCAATTCTACAGATTTGGAAATCCTGAGTCTACATGACTTGACATATTTTCCTGATGGGTTGGAATGATAAATGAATATTTGAGAGTTATTAGAAAAAAATGCTTTAGGATAGAGAATTTGGCATTTTATGAAATTCTCATTAATGTTATATCCCCAACAGGTAACCCTGGAGATTTTCTAAAGCCCCTCTCACAGAGTCTCTTCTCCTAGTGATCTGGGGCAGGATCAAGGGCTATGCATTTCTCACAAGGAGCCCAGATGACTCTAATGAAAGTGGTTGCCAATTTCCTTTTGGGGAAGATGGGACCAGAAAAAAAAATCAGACAACATCTCAACATACTATTTTTCCCTTTTGGTCTTCCTCTACACCTTTATCCCCTCCCAAAGTAGAAAAAAGAAAGGGAAAAAACAACAAAATAAACCTACCACCTTTTCCAATTTTTCTGGACCAGCAAGCCTCTTACTTCAAGGAATTTCCATCTTTAAATGTGACAAATGTAACTTCATGAAACATGTTACATGCAAAGCATATTAATGTTTCTAAATAAAAAAAGACTTAAAACGCCTTAGAGCACTCAAATTCGGAAAAATCATATCAACATTTTACTGTAAGAATAAATTGAGTGCATATCAAAATGTAGTTTAAAATTAAGCATTACTTTATTCTCTGAGTGAATTTGAATCTCTTGAGATTTATGTACATGTTACTTAAGAACAAATTTCCCTGCATACCTGCATACCCTAAGCTCCTTGCAAAAAAAAAATTAGAAGAAAGAAAGAAAAGGAAAAGGAGCACTTATTGTTTTGGTGAACACCATGGTACATAATCACTCACAGGAAAGACATACCTAATTGAATATCTGGGGGTGATGGAAGCAGGTACCTCACACACACTGAACCATGTGATCCTTGATATTCTCATGAATTTTTACATAATGCTGGACGAACCGACATACTTTAGTTATTACCTATGATGTAGAAGCGTAAAAGTGTCTAGAAAAAGAATGATACGATAGTTATAGTGAATCATGGGAGCAGGCTTCTAAGCCTGGCCAATGGTACTATTTGAAATGCTACTTTCCCTAATAAGATTCTTTGATAACACAACTATTACTAATTAAAAACAACTATTAGAGAGTTCCTTTCAAAACAGTAAGTTCTTGTTTTGAATGAGCAGGACAACTTCCTCACCCTCAGCTGGAGTCAGTCAACAGAGATCCGGGGCTACACAGCACTCGATGCTGCAAAATCGCTTTGGAATCAAAGTTTCACTTTTGACACATAATAGTTTTCAATTTGAAATTTCTTTCCTGTTTCTCTCACCCTCATTAGATGGCTTAGGACAGAGATGTCCATCTTGCCACCCACAGCTGCAACACGCCGCCTCATGACACCTCTCTCCCCACAGAAGCATGCGTGGGGTGGGTTTATAAGGAGAGACCTTTTTGATCTTTTTTCCTCTGTCCCTCTTCTTTATCTTCGTCTTCTCTCCTTCTTCTCCATGATAACTTGCTTAATGGCTTCGTTAAAAGAAGAGTGTTACAGCCAAAAGGAGTCACGAGATGCAGCAAAAATGAGACAGCATTGCATTTAATTAAGACACTCCCTTCTTGACGGATTCTTCTAAAATAAATGTTTTGAAGTGGATTCTGCATCTTGTGTGCAAAGAGAACTGATGGAGGCAACAATTGGTGATGACATCTGAAAAGAGTTGTGAATTTTTTGGCTTTTGCACTTAAAACTATTTCAAATAAGATCTCAAGTGTTTCTTGGAACAATTCTGAAAAAAGTAATTATGGGTTTGATTAGATGCACACGTGTGCCATGGTGATAAATATCAACTTACATTTGGTAGTGAGGCACTCTTGATTCAGCCCTCCCATAATGACCAGTGGGTTTAATTAGATAAGACAAACTGCTTTGAATCGATTTGGCTTCGGATTCTGGTGAGCAAGCTTTTAGGAAAATGAGGGATACACTTGTATTTCATTTTAAAATTTGTGAAACAAGAAGAAACTTTTTGGTAGAAAATTAAAACATGATATAAAGTACTTGTGAATAACATCTTAAAAGGAAAATATCTCCCAATCATAGGAACTATTTACTTTTCTTGAAAACTATTTTCTCCCTGGTTAGTTCTCCATACATCCTCGAAACTCGACACTTGAGTCGCTTTGTTTTAAGATAATTTTGTGAGTTAAATTTGTCTTTATTTATCTTACGATCTAGCTCTATATGTAATGTTCAGCCATAAAAATTAAAGCTTATATCCAAGAAACCAATTCCATGCTCTTCCTTATTTTTATTAGCACCCAGGAAAGAAGCAATATGAGCTGTGTGCCACGTACAACATCGTAGTAACACAGAGTTTAATTTCACAAGCTAAAGATACTGCATCCGTGGCTTATTTCATAGCAACACTGACTCATTTTCTCAAGCAAGAAATATATCTCCTCAACATGTGAAACTACTCTTCAATAATGAATTTCAAATTACGCAAAAATGTTCATAAAATCTACACAGAGGATGACAAATCATTACTACCAATATTGGGGTAACTGTCTCATGGTCTTATAAAATTTATAATCCTCTGTTCTAAATGCTTAATATTGATCATTAGTTAACACTACCTGCCATATTCTTAATACTGGTACTTTCACAAAAATGTATTAGCGTTAAATAACGAACCACTACTTTAAAAGAAAACATCTTGTGATAAAGTTTCTTCTTTTGTATGCAATTAAGAAAACACTATTCTTTTGAAAGTGGAGTGTAATTTGAAACTACAGATTCAAATACTATGTAACTGCACAGTATCTCTGACTCTAAAGTGTTAAAAATCCATATGAAGTATTTTGGGAAAGAGGAACAAGAACTGGTGTTCATGTGCCATAGGCCTAAGTATGAAAGAAAGAATTCAACAAATATTTTATTTCACTTAGCTATCAAATCCATCACCTCATTCTCACTTGGTTGATCCCTTTTTGGTGTTATACTTTGGGATTGATGTTAAACTGATAATTTCTCTAAAACAAGCTCACATTTGAGATGTTATACCATGTCATATTAACAGCCAATAATAACACTTCTTGTGTGTCAAAGGCATAGGAACAAGGCACTGAGCGTTGTATGAAGCGATGCCTCAATAGAAAAGATTGTCAATTCATTAAAAGATTTGAGATTTCTTTAAACAAAGAGATCAAATTTTATAAACAACTTGTACCTAACTTATACAAATAACTAATGCTCAAACAGGCTTCATGATGCCAAATAGGTATTGCAGAATAAAAAGGATTTTTAAAAATAATTCAACGATTTTTTTAGATGAAGGTCAGTAAATTAATCACTAGACATTGTCTTGCATTTGTTAACCACTAAGAAGACAAATTTACTTCTCTATAATGTCTTTCATTTACTTGAAGACCTGAAGCAATATAACCACTTCTTAATGCTGTTTTCCAGATAAGACAATCCAGTTTTGAAACTACTGTTACCAAGATGTTATCTTTTAAGAACTGAGTTGTTAGTCTTGAGTTGGAAGCCAAACATTCTGTCTCTTGAAAACTCAACTCGGGAAGGACCATCTGGGATTTTGATGGAAGTTTAACTTATTCAGGATGATTTCAGGAACAAACCCCTGCCATGATATCTACCCAATATTTTTAATATGTGAGTTTCCTTATGTCAGGTGATTTTGGTTTTTCATTTGCATAGTCTAAAATGGCAGGATGTATATGGATCAGTAGGCCTCTTGACTTCTTTTCTTTTTGTCCCAACATTTTCTTGATGGGAAAGAGGTATAAAACAACCCAACAGAAGACCATGAAAATGTGCAGAGGCTCTGGAGGCGATGGGACAGCCCATGTCCAGTGTTTAATTCTAAGCTGCAACATCCCATGATTTTCCAGTATTCTGATTCCATGTGCACTTTTAACAATCATTTATAGAAGCCCAGAAAACAGTATCTGGGGAGGGCCCTGCCAATGCAGCAGACAAGTGGTATTCTTCCGACCTCATAAAGATGGCCTCTATAAAAGTATACAAAAACTTTTGGAGTTAAAAAAGAAGAAGAAGAAGGGGTAAAACTGACACATGGCTTCTGGCCTCTGGCCCTAAAACCAGGGGAGAGTTGTCCAGCCAGACAGGCCACCAACTGCTCCTCAATATGGTGATGAGAGTGTTGACTTGCCCAGCTATACTTGGTTTTCTTGGATCATGACTCGCTTGGAAAATTCAGCAGAACTAGTTCTCAAGTTCTCTTTTAATTTGTTAAGCTCAAAGTCATGCAGAATCTTGATAGTTATTAACTTTTCTCGCTTGATTTTCTCCAGAACATCTTTTGGAACATCAGGGATCATCCAGGCCAACAAAAATTTAACTAAAAACACAATGTGCTGGAGGAAACAGAAAAGCAAATCAGAGACATTGTTAGACTTGTCAAATGTCCAGCAGGAAGTTCTTACAAATCATTTCATTCATTCAATAAACTATACTCGACACAAAAGGTACAAGGAAAAGCAAGAAGATGAAGTCCTTGTCCTGGAACTTTCCTACAAAGATTAACATTAAACAAATATATACTAAAATATGTAATTACAGAAATTCCAGTTGAATACAGTTATTGAATATACTGTTTATCTACGCTCCCTCCTGAAAACCTACTAACATATTTGTAAGGGAATTTTAAAAAAATGGTATCACTCACAAAGACAAAAAGAAGAGAGAGGGAACAGTGACAACAGAGTCAAGAGAGTGAAGAAAGCTGGCACCTAAGCTTGCAGTTGGTGACTTGGTGACGGTAGAAACCAACCAGACAAAAGCCAATTTTGTTTCAGATCATCAGAAAAGTTCAGGAAAGAAGGTCCTAAGGACTCTGCAGGCATAAGTGTGGCTGGAGTTGAAAATAAGGGGATTAGTTAAAAATCGGTACAAGGAGGAGTTGAATTTTCAGAACCTCTCCCATCCGTATCCAGAAACTACTTTCCGACCCTACCGTGGCAGTAACGAGTAATTTATTTTCTGTAGAAATTAAAAGAGAAAGCTGTGGACTCAGGGGCACCAAAGCTAGTGGAGGATGGAGGTGTGGTGCCATATTGAAAACAGGGCAACTAAGTGGAATTTGGCACACTGAATCCCAGGATCCCTAGTCCCTCCTGCCTTGCTCAGCTCTCAGAACACAGGCAGCCATGAGATGGCTCAACAGACAGGCGGTTAGAGGATTTTTCTCTGGGGACATAGTCTGTGAAATTAGAACTACAGATATCAAAATTTTGTAGGTCTCAAATGAAAAAGTCCCTTCACTACCTTATCATCCTACAGTGAAATGCAAGAGACCTTCCCCCTGTATGCACACAAAGCTTATAGTCAGCATTCACTGCTTGACTCTTATACATAAGCAGATTGCCAAGAACCACCAAATATGTAAGAAAGTCTAACATGAAAGAAAAAGATCGAAACACAGAAATAGGAACTAAGGGGAAACAGAGGTAATGAAGGAAGCAAAAGAATAGTAGAATAAAAAGACAAAAGTATGAATCCCTCCATTTTTTTCTTTTTTCCAAAGATTGGCACCTGAGCTAACAACTGTTGTCAATCTTCTTTTTTTTTTTCCCTCCCCAAATCCCCCCAGTATATAGCTGTATATTTTAGTTGTGGGTCCTTCTAGTTGTGTTACCTGGGACGCCACCTCAACGTGGCCTGATGAGTGGTGCCATGTCCGCGCCCAGGATCCGAACCAGGGAAACCCTGGGCTGCCATAGCAGAGCACGCAAACTTAACCACTTGGCCACGGGGCCAGCCCCATGAATCCCTCCATTTATAGGAGAGAAAATAAATGATAATTAGAATTTCAAAACAGGAAGTATAACATCCGAATAATAGGAGTCCCAGAAAGACGGAACAGAGAAAAGAAGGAAATTATCAAAGAAATAACACAGGCAAGTTTCCTAACTTGAAGTGTAAGCACAATTTTCAGATCCACAGGGTTCAGTGAGTGTTCAGAGCAATGAAATGTTGTCCAATATCAAGGCACTGTCTTGTGAAGCTTTATAAAAGAAGGGCTAGTGAAAGAATGCTCAAAGCTTATTGATTTGTAAAAGGATCATAAAGACTGAGGAATCAGAATGACAGTGGATTTTATCACAACACTGGAAGCTGACAGAAAATAGAGCAATGTCTTAAAAAACTTCAGGACTACCTAAATAAAGTCGGTTAAAATTTTTTCAGGGAGAATGAGTTTTCATCTTGAATTCTATACCAATTAATCATCTATGAAGAAAGAAAAGAAATTTTCAATATTCAAAATTGATGGCCTATAACTTTCCTCAGAAAATTACTGAAAGATGCGCTCATCGAAATAAGCAAGCAACCCAAGAATGGGAGAAACACAGATTGCAGAAAATGCAGGATTCAATACAAAAGAAGGTGAAGAGACGTTCTAGGATGATGGTGGGTCAGACAGAGCCTGGGATGATTCAAAACATTAAAAGGCAAAATAAAGAAAGAAAAACAAAAACTCAAAAAAATTCTGGGGCAATTTATCAGAGTGAAAGGTAATCCAAACTTCTGATGGAAGATGTGGAATGAAAGAGTGATAAATTCATAAAGAACAGAGAGAAAGAGGAAAACCACAGGCAGGAATATTACATAAGACTGCTCTTTTTTTCATCATGTGGAATTATTTGACTTTAAACTATTTACATGTATAATTTTGATAAAAGTAAAATAAACTGAACAAAAACTGACTGGAATTTGTGTGTGCTTGCATTTAACTTGTCTATTACTGAGCTTTGCTGGAAAGTGAAAAAATGCCTTCCATCTACTCTCTCCCTCACTGGCCACATGGCTGATGGTCTGTAGCTTATTCAACCACCCTCTCTGTGTCCGTTCTCTCTTATTGCATGCGTTACATCCATAACTAGACGAGACAGTCCACAAGGGAGGAAACATGGTGGGCGGAGCAGAGGCTTGGGAGTGAGACCTCTGGCGTTTAAACTCAGGGCTAATATTAGCTGATTATCTTTAAACCAATTCCCTAATTTTGCTGAGTTTCAGATTCATTTTTCAAGGGTGAATAATAAAATCTAACTTACAAGGTTGCTATCATAGCCTCTGGCACCAGTGTACAATAGGTATTCAGTAAAACCAGTGGGTCCTCTGCCCTTTTCCTGAACTCCAGGGAAGAGGCCATATTTTTTCTTTTCTTTCCTGTCACCTTGATATCGTCAGCAATAGTAAGTGAATAACAGGCAATCCATTGTACTGAAAATATCTCTAAGTTGCTTTTTGTGACAACAAATACTTATTTCAAAACAATTTACTGAGATAATGCTAATTTTTCTGCTGAGCAGATACTTTTAGAAATACATGCCTAAAAGGAGAAAACAGACTAGCTGGAACGAAAGTTAAGACAGGCTTACTTCCATAACTATGATGAAGGTCATCTTGGCAGCAAGGACATGCCAGTACTGCATATTATGAAAATATTTCTGATCATGATCAGGAGGAAATCTGTAATCTCTGTACCTGAAAAATACAAGTAAATGCAAAAGTGAGCTATCACTTCAAACAGCGAGGCCCAGCAGAAATTCTTGTTATTTCCCTTAAGACCCTTGTAGTTGATCACAAAAGTCAAGTCATAGGAGGATAACTGCTCTCATGAAACATTTATTTTTCTTGTATGGATAAAAATCATGGCCATATGTTACTTATGTAGAGTACTGATGCAGCTCAAGTGAGACGGGGAGACTCAGCGAAACTTCTCTCCTGCCCTTCAGAGACAAATTTCTCCAGTCAGCAAAGTTTGTGGTCTCCATTTCCTTTCTTCCTACTCCTTAACATACTTAGCTCTACCCATCGCTCCACCGAAACCAACTGTTTCCTGTCATTAAATTGAAGGAACGTTTTAATCATCATCTCATTTGATCTTTCAAGGATAGGACTTGACATTGTGGGCCATCTACTTTCTTGAAACTCTATTTTCTCTTGGCTTATCTGACGCTGCATTGCTTTTGTTTTCCTTACCATCCTTCTGGAGTTTTCTTAGTGCTCAACTTGGTAATCTCATTGTTTTCTACAAAGTTGCGAGATGTTGATGTTCTTCAAAGACTTAGTCCAGCTAGGAAGTGATGACATCAAGAAATCGGACAGAAGTGTCCATGCTCTTAAACACTATCCTATAATTCCTCTATATGCAAATATAGACTATAACAATGATTTTGTCTACCTGTGTTGCAACATTTTGCTGTTTCTGTCTTGGAATCCCAGATGAAGCTGTTGGTTTAAGGGTTAAGTTAAGGGGCTTTGATGTAATATATATATTTATGTAGTAAAATATAATTATATATATTATATAAAGATTATATGGAAATATAATCTTTCCATCCCAGAGTAAAAGATCCTCCTAGTACATGATACACTGAGTGTGGAAACAGTAGGTTCACAAATCTAGTTTCCTGTTCTCCGTGAGGAAGAAACCCTCAGGTGGGGTGGCCGGTGAACTCGTCATATTGTTATTTCTCTTTCTCACTCTCTCTTTTCAAGGATATATAGTTAAATTCGAGTAGATTAAATGCATATATACAATGATCATGCTGTATGATCTATAGATATTACAATTTGGGACCAAGGGGCATTTCTTGGTGAGAAGTCTTTCTAATAAATTTAGAAAATAAGAAACAATTGAAAACTGATATTATCTCTACCCCTAATTTTCTCTTACTTTTAGACATTCTACTTTTCCAAATCAGAATCACACAACGTGTGAATTCTAGAACTGATGCACTTTTTTCATCCAGGATTTTTACTGCTCCAAGTAAATCTTGTTCATCATAAGAAATGAAGGAAACAGAGAACTTAAGACATATATTTAAAGGGCAAAATTGAAACCTAAGAAAACAAGAGGAAACCTGCAAGTGGTGAAGTCTCGTTTTTCTGAAGGTACAGTGTGGTTTGGAAAATCAGCGATCAGGAATGTTGACAGGCTGTTATTGATATATCCTTTCATGGGCTCAGTGGCATCTGTTGAGTAGGCATAGTAGTAAACTAAACGAGGAATGATGTCTGACGTAAACGCTACAATAAAAGCCTGAAGGACAAAGCAAGAGAGAGATCATGAGCTAACAATCCAGTTTTAAAAATGTCCGATTTGTGCATCTCAGTTCCATGTGCCATGTGGATGCCAAATGATTAAAATGTTATTACAAATCATGTTAATCTATAAGTCTTCGGCTTAAAAGATAAAATAGTTCATTTACAGTGTATGATTCGTATTCCAAAATTTCATAGCTAGAAAGTGGCTAAGTTGAAAACTGAGCCTAAATGTATCTGTCCCCAAACACCATGCTGTTTCCACCATGCCTTGCTGTTTCTTACATTTCTCCTTGTTTCACAGTACAGTTCACACTCTCCTTAACCAAATTCCCTTGCCTAGACCAACTCCACAGGTTAGGGCAGTGATTGTGTGTGTGCGTGCGCGCATGCAGGAGGCCGGCAGGGAGGGAATGGAGAGACAGAAGACCCTGTGCTGGTAAATTTCCCACAGTTCAGTGCAATTAATCAAGTAACTATTTGATTCCCCAGGAATGGTGTTTTCTCCTCCTTTCCTAAGCTCTGGAATAGTATCAATAGCATGTTTCCTTTAGGTTAGATAAGTCAATTTAAAACCATCTGGCTCTGCCATCTACATTTTTAGTGGTAGATTTTTTAAAACGTCTAATATTACTTCTGTAGCTATTGGTGCACTCAGGTTTTCTATAACTTACTGAATAAATTTTGGCAGTTTTTATTTTCTAAAAAAGTGTCAGTTTCAAATAGACTTTAAAAATGTATTGGAATAAATGATTACATAGCAATCTCCCATAATTTTCTCACTTGCACCGTACAACACTTTTCTCTTGTTAGAGTTTTTCAGAGTTTTGCTTGTTTTATTTGTCTTTTCAATGAACTAACTCTTTATTTATTTAGCAATTATATTGCTTTTTGTTTGTTTCCTAATTTGATTATTTCTGATTATATCTTTATTAATTCTTACTACTTTTTATTGATTAGTTTTACATTTTGCCTTAGTTTAAGGTATATACTCAGCTCACAGTTTTCAGTCTTTTTTAATAAGGAAAGCATTTATTGCTCTGAATTTTTCTGTAACTGTGGTTTTAGTTGATTCTCATAGGTTTTCATTTTAATTAAGCTCTCTATAATTTCAATTTTGTTTCCTTTTTATACGATAAAGCTTACTTAGAAGCGTGGATGTCGAGCAGTTAGATTTTCCTTTTTAACTAGTTTATTATCAACTTCAATTTTTAAACCATTACTGTAGGTGAACATGGACTGCACAAATTTCTGCTTTGGGGAATTTGGTTTTATTATTATTGTTAATAAGTGCTCCATAAATGTAATAGGTAACTGTTGTGTATTCTCTGTTTGTAGTAAACAACTTTATGTATAATCAAGCTTTAACTGCATTACTCAAACCCTTTATACCATTACTGATTTTCTGTCTACTTTGTCACACCCTATGAAACTGTTATCATAGTATTTTAACAAGAGTGATTTTATAATTTTCCTTGCATTTCTAAGAGTTTGTCTGTCATAGATCTCTCTGTGTTGTTTAGTGCACTGAAGTTTAGGGATGTTTTATTTTATGGATTGTCACCATGAAGAGATCAATGTAAATAAAGAGTGAGTTAAGCATCATTCACATCTCCCCATCCCCAGGAAAACAAAATAAAATACAAAGTCACCCCCGAAATAGGTACACTTACATTAGTTGCCACAGAAAGGACAGCCATTCCATAAAGAATGTCTTGCCAAACACCTATGCTATGAGCTTTAGCAGCTACAGGTCTCCTGTACTGAGTAGTAAGTTTCCAGGCATCCACTCGGATCTCTATGATATTATTCAAGAGAGCAAGAAGAGGAGCCAAAGGAAAAGAGGCCACAAATAATGTCACAAATCCAAACTGGATAACTGCAGAGAAAAAAGAAAAATTCACACTCATTATCGTGGAGGGGAAAAGAGGGGACACTCCACCCAACTCTGGCCACTTCCCTCATTTTGGAGGGATCTACACCAGCACAACAGTCCAGGTCTCTTCCATCTGCCAACTCCCTCCTCCCTGTGGGAGGCATAGGGACTTATCTGCTTGCTAGAATAGGAAAGAGAAACTGCGTACGCATAGCTCAGCTCCGACCTTGCTGTTTTGTTTTGAGATCTGCTTGTCTGAAGAAAGCATCCATTCTTATTAGATAGGATATACTTAATCCTCTTAAAACACAGCCTTTTATAGTGGGCTATGTTTAGGTCTATGCAGGTCTAGCCTTTATATCCTGGTATTGGCACATCAGCAAGGCAATCAAGGTTTACTCTCTTGGTAATCTATGTACTTTTTTGTGCTCAAGGATAATGACTGATTCATTTGGATGCTTCCAATGGCCAGCACGTGCTGGGTATATAAAAGCACTCAACTACAAGCCTTATCAACAAATGCATCATTTAAGATTTAAAGAAGCTAACAGATGAAAAGGCAGTGCAAAACAAGATATTTGAGAATAAATCAGAAAATGATCTAAAGCATCAGAAACATAAATTATACGTGGGCAAAGGAAATACACATTTTCTGGAATGAGGTATTTGTCGAGGTCCTCATCCAATGTACTATCTTGACATCTTTCTAAATAGGTTTTCCTCTTTCCTCTTTAAGACTCAACGCTTGTGTAGAAGCTGGCTTCTCTTCCAATTTTTGTTCTTTTGTTTCCAACAATGCTTGTGGTAAAAGACTCCACGCAACTGGCAGCCTGGGTTTCACACAAGTAAAGAAAAAACAGTCTGAGATACAGGAATGGCTTTCCATTGAAGGAAAGAAGAAAGAAGGAATCTCCTGCTAGTCCTCTATTTCAGGTGGGTCTTGGTTGTGTCTAGATTTCAGCTTATCTCATGAGACTGCCTTATAAAACTCAGTCTTGTCGTCACTAAACTAAGTGAACAAACCACCTCTTTTCTTGCCTTCTCTACTGAACCAAGCGATAGGTTAAGAGGAAGCGTCATGTAGAAACAGCTTGAATTTTCTAGGTTCAAATCCCAGATCCGTATCTAAAATCCTGCAGCCCGTGGCAAATTAATTAACCCATCACAGTTTCAGTATCCTCTAAAGTAAAATGCAGCAAACAGTGACTACTCTCTAGAATGTTTCAAGATTAGAGATAACGGATGTGTAACACATCCAGAATAAATTGACTCTTAGATGTGTCTCAATAAATGGTAATCTTGTCATGAAACCTTGATTTCATCTTTTAATTTCAGCTATCTTTAATGCATTTATGCACAATTCATTTGAAACTTACATAATTAATTAAAAATTACAGCCTTATCACTCCATAAAGCAAGGACTACCTAATTTTACAAGAAGCTTATAAAATAGTCTTCTTTCTATTTGTCCTAAATTTACCTATTTCAATCCAGATATCATATGTATGTATTACGGTGGAGAATCAGAAATAATTTCAGATCATTTCGTTCATGCCACCATGATTTTATGGGCCTAGAAAGTAAGTTAAGAAAATTGTCCTCCTAATTCCACCAGAGAAGCAGAGAAGGTCCCTTGAGATGAAGCACTCTGAGTAGACTACACAAGCAGCCCCATCATTATTTCTCCTAAAACGCCACCTCGAGATCTCTTCTTTGTTCCGTCCCTAGAATGCCTTATGCATTTCTCATGGTCAGCCGGGCTTTCTGTTGCACGCGTGCTGTTAGCCTTCTTCTCAGCCTGACACTAAACGTGTGTCAGGCTCCAGAAATGCTTTTCAACTTATTCTCTCTCTGAGCTGTCACTGAGGCAAACAAAAGGAGGAAGAGCTATTTAAGCTAATTTGAGACAGGTGTTAAAAAGTGATCCTTACTTTATTTGGTTCAACAATATTAACATCCAACTGATAGGAAAAATATCTCTAAGATTGGTGTTTTGAAACTAAACATCATTCTTCATTCTATCGGTGAGGAATATAAATACTGAGCCAATCTTTTCTATATTCGTCCATCTATCTTTTCATCCACCATCCAATAACTTATTGAACATCTACTATGTGCAAGGCAGGAAGAAATATTAAGAGCTGGAAAAGCACTTACTTTGCCCAGCCTGACTCTGTGTTTCAAGACAGTGGTAGAGAATTACCTGTTTCTAAGTACTCATAGAATAGCCCAAGAGACCCAAAAGTCTCAAGGTCGTGATCCTGCTCCCATCGACTGTAAAGCTTTTCAGAGTTGGTCCGAGCTTTTCGGCGTCTCCACCAATTCAGAATCAAGCTGTAGGAAGTAACAAGAGTAAACACATGAAATAGAGTTAAAAAAACAGGGGTCAGAGAATCAGAGAGTTAGATTAAGAATTGGGTAGAAGGGGAAATTAAGTAACTTAACATCACGGAGCAAGCAGAGCTATGACTACTGCTGAAGTCCAGATCAGAATCTAATTGTTCTTTTCACAACACATGCTGAGGTCCAAAGTTCTTTACTGGGGACATTAAGAAAATAAGACAACCCTGACTCTCCCCATGGAAATACATTTATTCCGAGAGAGTTCTGTTAAAGAGCATGTGGAGGAGAGGGTCATCATAGGATCATTTTTTCTGTGTAATTCACTAACCTTCATTTTGTCAGGCTACTCAGGACACTCAAAGAAACGAGAAATTGGTTACAATAGAAAATGTATGACAAAGGAAATACAGAGGATCAGGTAACACATGAAAATGCATGCAATAATCCCAAACAAAATATTACCTAACTAAATCCATACTATATAAAAAATAAGGTATCATGATAATGTTGGACTACTTTAAGGAAAAAAAAGGTTTTTTATTAGAAAATCACTGTCATAGACCACATTAACAGATTTAAGGAGAAAAACATAAAATCATGTCAATTGATGGAGAAAAATTCATTTGATATATTTCCAGCACCTATTAAAATCTATTTATGACAGAAAAGTAGGAAAAGAAGGAAATTACCTTAATCTGATCAAAAGCATCTACCAAAATCCTGGGGCAGACATCATTCTTAACAGGGAAAAGTTAGAAGCATTCTTGTTAGAATCAAGAACAAAATAAGGGTGTGCATGGTCACACTCAAGGCTCTGCTGGAGGTCTGAGCCAACACAACCAGACGAAAAACAAACAGGTAAAGAAGGGGACGTGAAGGAGAATCTATGATGACTAACAAGGATGTGATGGATTGTCGGCACAGAAAATCCAAATGAAGTCAGACAGAAATTACTAGAAATAATAATAGAGTTTATCACTATATTTCGTTTCTATACATCCACAAAACACAGGTAGAACATAAGTTTTAAAAGATACCATTGCAATAGCAACTAAAATTAAAAGTACCTATAAATGGATTTGACAAAAGATTTATAAGATGTATATGTAGAAGTTTAAATCTTTCTTTAAAGTCATTGAAGTGCAGGGGACAGCCCCATGGCCTAGTGGTTAAGTTTGGCGTACTATGCTTCAGCAGCCTGTGTTTGGTTCCTGGGCGCGGACCTACACCACTCACTAGCCATGCTGTGGTGGTGACCCACATACAAAATAGAGGAAGACTGGCACAGATGTTAGCTCAGGCAGAATCTTCCTCAGCAAAAAAAAAAAAAAAAAAAAAGTCATTTAAGTCCAAATAAATGTTCATGAATAAAAAGACTTGACATTATAAAAATGTCAGTTGTTTTTATTGAAACAACTGAAATCTAATTTCAAACAAAAAATCAAAATATTTTTCTATGTGAAATCTGACAAGATGTTTCTAAAATTTATACAGAAAGACGAAAGATCAAGGATAGCCAAGATACTTCTATAGATGAACAATCCATTGGTAACACTTTCCCCACCAGATGTCAAGACTTAAAGAGCTGTATTAATAAGAGAGTGTAGTACTGGTGCAGGGACAGACCCCTGGAACAGCATGGGGACCCAGTAACAGCCTTGCACTTGCTGTCTGGCATAAACGGTATTGCAGATCACAGAGACCAGGGAACAGGAGCTTCTCCATCAACGGTAACATGACAATTATACGTATATGTGGGCATGAGTGTAAAAAATTACATTTGAATTTCACATCAAACACAAAAATCTTTTCTATATATATTAAGAATTTAAACGAGAAAGACAATAATGTTACAATGCTAAATGTATGAGAATATCTTTTTGATCGTGGGGTAGGGAAGGATTTATTAAACAAGACTTAAAAAATGCCAACCTATAAAAGAAAAGATGGATAAATTTTACTATATTAGAAGGATGTACTTTTGTGCATCTACAGCAGTGGGTCCCAACTAGGAGTGAGTTAGCCCGCAAGGGAACGTCTGCAATGTCTGGAGAGATGTTTGGTTGTCACAACTGGCGAGAGGGTGGGCTGCTGGCACCTAGTGGACAGAGTCCAAGGATGCTGCCAAACCTCCTACGTGGCAGAGGGCAGCCCCCACAACAGAGTTATCTGGCCCAAAACGTCAATAGTGCTGAGGTTGAGAAACTGTGATCTAAGGATACGATTAAAAAAATGGAAGGACAAAACTTATGTTGGGATAAAATATTTGTAACACATATAACCTAAAACAAACAAAAACACAGCAACCAGAAGTTATAAAGTATTCCTAAAATCAACTTAAAAAAAGACAGACAAGCAGAAAAATGGTTAAGCAACATGAGCAAGCATTTCATTGAAGATGAAATACCTATGACCAAAAAATGCTCATTCATGTCATTACTCAGGGAAATGCAAAGTGAACCCAGACTGAGATATCATTTTGCCTCCAAATGGGCAAAAATTAAGCAATGAGACAATACGAAGTACTCTAGCAAATGCAGATTAAAAGGAACACATATACTGCTTATATCTAAACTGAAAAAGACAGAGAAAAAAAGATAATGAAAAGGGAACAGAACCCCTGAGATTTCTGAGACAATGTCAGACAGATGGACATGTGTGTAACTGGAGTCAAAATGGAAAAGAGACCACCCAGTTCAAGAAGAGAACTTTGCCAGGAATCCCACGTGCTCCATTCCAACTACAAACTCCTCGATCCCCACAGAGTAACCACTATCTTGAATTTTATTCTCATCACTTCCTTACTTTCTTAAAAATAGTTTTATCATCGGGGCTGGCCCCGTGGCCGAGTGGTTAAGTTCGCCCGCTCCGCTGCAGGTGGCCAAGTGTTTCGTTAGTTCAAATCCTGGGCGCGGACATGGCACTGCTCATCAGACCACGCTGAGGCAGCGTCCCACATGCCACAACTAGAAGAACCCACAACGAAGAATACACAACTATGTACCGGGGGGCTTTGGGGAGAAAAAGGAAAAACTAAAATCTTTAAAAAAAAAAAAAGTTTTATCATCTATAATCCATTTTGAGTTCATTTTTTGAATGAGGTGTAAAGTTCACACCGAGTTTCGTTAGTTTGCATATGGATGTCCACTTGTTCCAGCACCAGTTGTTGAAAAGACTGTTCTTTCTTCAATGAACTGTTTTTGCACTTCTCTCAAAAATAAAATGGCCATATGTATGTAGCTCTATTTCTGCAGTCTCTACTCTGTTCCACTGATCTATGAATCTATCCCTTTGCCAATCCCAGTCTTGTAAAACTAATATAGTTTTACAGTTGTCTTAAAATCAAGTAGTGTAATTCCTCCAACTTTATTCTTCTTTATCAAAATAGTTTTGGCTATTCTAGTTCCTTTGCCCTCTATATAAATTTTAGAATCCACTTGTCTATATCTACAAAAATCCTCTTGATACTTTGTTTGGAATAACATTAAATCTATATATCAATTTTGGAGATAATTGGTTGAGTCTTCCAATCCATGAATACAATGTTTCTCTCCATTCATATAGATTTCAAAATAACCTTTCAGCATACAAATTCCATTCCAGTGTGTAACTGATCCCATCTGTTCTACTCTATTTAAAGTACCAGTTTTCATTTACGTGCAATTGATTCTTTTTTTATACTCATTTGTTCTTGCTTAATTTATATGTTTTTACTTAAATGACTTCCTAATCCTTTTTCATGACATATCACCTCCTCATATATTTTTAGACTTTGCCAGAATCTTCTAGATAGAGTAAGTTCACTTTCTAAAACTTGATTTTGTTAGCAGCCTTTGTAGCATTAAATCTCATTATAAGTTTTGGAATTTTGGTTTGTAGGCTTAATTTTACTTGTTTCTTTTTTCTTTTACTCGCCTGTCTGCCTGTCTCTTATCTTGTCTGTGCATATTTATCGCCTCCCTTGTGTTTGGTTTAGGGGTTACCTCCATTCTGTCCTCTGTGTTCTCAATCTGGAGCCAGCACTTAAAACAACGGCTTGGAGTTATTTCTCTGTGGCAATACTAGGAATGTCGTGGATCAAATACTGCTTGAAAGGATGTCTATGTCCTTCGTCAGCACATGACATAGAAGCCCGGGAGCACATGGAACTGCGCCAGGGCAGCAGAGGGAAAGGATCTTTTCAAGCTTCTTTCATGAATAAGTGAGAATGAACCCAGTCCCTGGCTTCAAGTACATGTAGTGAAGCTGCCCCATCCCCCCACTTAAGCAGGGCATTTTAATCCACTTCACGCTGCAGGTGTGAGAACCCGACACTGTCATTTCCTAACAAGGAGCCCTGCAGGACCACAGGTGTATGAGCCTTCTCTTTTTATCCATGGGGATATTCATCTTATATTGAAGATCAACTGTCATTTTGGTTGTCTCTTTTTATAATGTATTCATTATTGCTGTGCTTTCGGAACAGAGAGCAACCTCTTCACATACCAGCATTTCATTCACAACCAATTTTTGTGCCTAGGTGTGTCCATGACATATAGATCTGTTTACAGAGTTCAATGCTTAGTAATCCTGAGAATAATGTGCATCACATAGAATAATCTACAGTGGAGATAATGTCTAGATTTCCAGTGGAACCTTCACAGGAGAGGTGGATACTCAGTAGAGATGCATATTTAAAAGCCTCTGTTACCTTAATTCCTTCTTGACTGTTGATTAAAAATGAAGTTTTTTTATTGACTAAAATATTTGCTAACAAAAGCACCATGATAATCAAAGAATTCCATTTTCTTCCAGAGGAAATCTCTCATGGTTACTTAAATTAAGCAAAAGCTTCCAAGTCGTACATACGGATAAATGGCTTCTTTAATGTTTCCGAAGATCTGTTTCCCAGTCATTATGATGGTCAACTGGGTTGTTAATTCTATCAGACAGCCTCCAGGATCACACTAGTCAGAAGCAAGAAGAGAAAAAAGAAGTGAATGATGAAAGATGGACTTTTGCAACAAAAGAAATCCCAAACCAGAAGATCAGAACCTGAAGATTTTGCTTGGCATGGATAGCAAAGGGATATTTAGCTCAATAGGTCCAAGTGTGACCACAGACCAGCACCAGGCTAGCTGTATTAGATTCAGCTGGGGATCTCTGAGTCTCATTGTTAGAAAATTCTGAATCTTTATTTGGATGCACAGGCAGGTTTGGAAAGCACTGATCTGGTCTAACTCTGTAACTCCTGGTGGAGCCCTTTCTGCCACAGCTCCAGAAGTTGTCATTCATCCTTTGCAGGGAGCCGTCGGCTATACAGAACGTACTTATCCCATTTCACAGCTCGTTTTACTGCCAAACAATAGGCATAATATAACTTCTTGCCCAGAAGAAACTGGAAAGTCTTTCTGATGGCCGGATTCTAAGACTAGTACCCTCTGTGGACAGGATCAGCATCTCACACTTCTCTTGCAACTTGACAATATTGGAGTTAGCGGTGGCCACACAGAAGGCATTTGGTTAACACTGAGTTACTGAAGCCACAAATCTCCGCTCTCAAGGGAATTCTTACCTCTTCACTTCTCCACACATTGAATAAATATGTGTACTTTCCGGGATAGCCCACGAACTTCCCTTTAAAGAAAGCTACGTAGAAGCAGGACGAGTAAAAATTTACAAACTGAAACAGGAACATTTTCAAGGTAAGACTGCTCTCATACTCCTGGTAAGTTCGAGGAATTTCTGTTAAGTAAAAAAACACCAAAGTTTAATGATGTACCTTCCTGTTTCTCCTTACATTTCATACTTCCTGGGACAAGCGGCTATCTACTCATCTTATTCCGAGAGCCTGCTGCAATGATCCCCACTCCACCCATAATAGACCAACAGTAAGTAACTGTTGACTTTGTGCCAGACTTTCTATTAGAGACTTTGTATTACTCTATCACTGGAGAAGCCTGGGAAGCCGTCATTATTACATTTCGAGGGGTGAAATACTTGCCCAGGGTCACCCACTCAGAATATGGAATTCAAACCCATATCAGACTACAGAGCCTCATACTCAACCCCTTACAGGACATGATGTCCTGTAAACACATCAGCTCCCTCTCTCTCGTGTGTTTTCAATCAGGTTTAAACAAAGCAAACTCCTATCAAGGGCAGGGGATGATTTCCAAACCGAACTGCGTTTCCTCTCATGAATTAACTGGCTCTATCAATTTTGAAAACAATGCCACGCAAATGGCGGCAGTTATAGCACACATTTCCCTCTCTATTTAAAATGCATGATCTACCATTTAATGAATTCCAAAGACAAGAAAATATGAGATTCTCTTGACCCCACAGCAGGGTATCATGAGGCAGATAAGAGGAAGGGAGCGTGTTTTTCTGAGCTGATGATTTCCCAAGCGCATGAGCTGATCCAGCCAAATCCATCCCATTTTCAGCAACGCGGAGAGAGTGATACAGATTACTCTAAACACACAGGAAACTTCTCCCTTCCAGTGAAATTTAGCTGCATTCCCACAAAATCTGTGATGTGAATATAAGTGATTTTTGTCATTGAAAAAAGCTGTGATTTTTCAGGTGCTGCCTGCGATGAATGGTTTTGCTGCGGATAGCACAAGAAAAGTAAAATTGAGAGATGGGAACTCCAAACCTGAGGAGAGTGTCTAACGAAAGTTGCTCCCCAGTGCTCACTCCAGTGCTGAGGGAATGACGTGCTCGTTTTGTACCACTGGGCACGACCTCTCTGCACAGGTCTGGAGGCGGGCACGGCTCCTGGAGAGCGTGCTCAGAGAGGCTGAGGCCTCCAGGAGAGTCTCTGACCTTATTTCCGAGTGGCGGGGGCAAGGCCAGAAGCACCTGTGCTCCGCGCTCCCCTCCCTCACTGACTCTCCCACTTCACCTGTCACCCCGCCACCTCCCCTCACGGCCTGAGGAGAAATTTTAACATTTTCTAAAAGAAAATAATCCAGGTTCGAAGACATGGCAACTGAAAAGAGAAGTGCGAAATTTTAGATTTCTTCAGGAGGAGCTAATGGTTCTGTTTTTCTCATGATCGTTTGCAAGATCAAATACCTTCTAAATACTACACACATGAAATAAAAATTATGTCTTGAGAAAAGTGAGGATTTTTCGTAGGATTCAGCTAGCCCTAACAAGGGAGAATTAAGACAAGAATACTCAAAAAGATCTACAGCATCCTAATTCTTCCTTTTAGTTCTTCTTCCTGCTTCCACTGTGATGGGCCTGAATGTCGCTGTTAGGTGATTCTGCCGCACCGGGCTACGGGTCCACCTATAGAGTAGAACTGCCTTAAAGTGTACCTTTAAAAAATGAACTCCCTGCAGGAAGGTCCAAAATGGATGTAGAGCACTGGTAGGGACCCTTGTTCAGAGTCACACTAACGCTCTGGGCAACTTACCCATTTTTGTAATCCAGGCAGATATCTTTTCATAAAAGAAATTCAAGATCAAGATGACAATGAAGTTCAAGCACGATCCAGTGAGTGAGGTGGTTATCTGGGGAGTGAGGAAACTTTTGACCTGCTTTAAGGATGCTTCACTTTCCATGAAGCTGGCAAACGTGGCAAAGACTGACAGGCGGTATACAATCACAGCTACCATACACGCGATGACGAGAGACATCTGGGGGAGAGAAACAACGAATTGGTCACCCTGGTCTCTGTGTCTCTGTGATGCACACATATCTGCAACACACTGTTCTCTTTGTCTCATACATTAAGTTGAGCAGCTCTGACATGGAAAGCAAACCAAGTCAGCCTCTCGCCCCATAGACGGCAGGAAATGAATACCAGTAAAGTAAAAGGGTTAGAGATGAGGCATATGGCAGCAGCTGGGGAAGTCTAAAAGAGAAATCTACTGGCTGCCCATCCTCTAGCAAGAGCTGGAAAACTAGTCAGAAGTCCCAATTCTGCCCATGGCCTTACCTACTCTTAGATGGCCCTGGAGTTAAGGATGTTTTTTGCATTTTTAAAGGTCATAAGGAAAAATAAAGACAATTATGCGCCAGAGACTATTTGTGGCCTACAAAGCTTAAAATATATCTGGCACCCTTACAGAAAATGTCTGCCAACCTCTGCTCTAGGCTGGAGTCAAACATGTGGTGTGAAGATCACTTATTTCCCAGAGAAAAATACATTTAAATATTCTATTTCATTTCCTCTCGGAATGTTGCCATTAGTGGTCTGATACGCCTGGTAGTGTAGATATTTGTGTAGAGTCTGCATAAATTTTATACACTTTCCAAACCACAAAAACACAAAAATCTAGGGATGGCTTTATAGAGATAATTGGAGAGTTTTATTCTGAAAGTTGAGGAAGAGACTCAGATTGAATGAGTACTGAAAACAAAAGGAAGAAAAATCTTTCTGGGACCAGACTCCAGAGTAATTCACGAGGGGCATTCCAAATGGATTACTGTCCCCCTTTTATTCTACCATCTCTCCTCCATGATTGTTATATCATCTAAGAAAATGCATTTAAAATAGGAAAATTAATACCTTCACCAAATGCTAAATGCCAAAGATAAAAAATCATGAGACAATATGGATGGTGAGGTTAAACTATAATCTACAATTGCTAATGATATTTCAACCTGTTAAACTGTCAGAGGGTAACATGACCTCTTTTCCTCAAATTAAAGGCTGCCTGTAGGAGGGCACGAATTTGGAAAAGGGAAGGCAGGAAATAGATTATGGTGATGGGGGAATCTAATGGCTAAAAGGCATGGAGAAAACCCGACTCCCTCACATGGGATAAGCCAACTGAATTTTTCAAGGAGAAGAAGGAAGATTTTCTTCTGTTTATCTCAGCAAGAGAATGAACTTCAATAGTATATGCGAGTTTTTTTCTTTCATTTTTTGCAGATATTTTAAGTAGAGATAAAGATAAATGAATGATTTTTTAAAAACTAACCAGAGTCTGCAAATTGTCATACTGTTCTGGTTTCAAATTCTCCCCTAATCAACGAAGAGCTGGGAGGGGAGAGGGTCAGGCTCTAAGACAAAGCTCCTCGCTCTCCCTCCAGCTCTTCTTCCAAGGTTCAATTGTGGCACACTCAGGTGGACTACGGTTTATTTTGTAAAGAGCTCTATTCAAGATAAAAGGACGGGGGAGGGAGGGACTCAAGAGCTCCTGCAGATGAAACTGTGGAGATAATCCTAATACGACTGCATGTCAGAGATGATATCAGTTTTTAAAGAACGCTTACCCATAATGTCACCGTGGCTCCTGACAAAAAGTACCATGGAAGACGACTACATAGAGGCATGTAGGGTTCCATCTCCTATAATTTTGAAGAAATCACAGCAAAATTCAATGTCTACTTCAAAGTTGGGACTCCAAGCAGCAGTCAAAATCACAATGCCGAAAGCAGAAACTTCCCCAAAGCTTCCACTACAGCTCACGGAAGACTACATTCTAACAATGGTTCCTTCCCTTTAAGGAGAAACCTTCCGGGATCTCAGATGAGATGTGATGGACACACACTAGTTCCTGAGTGTTGGATCAGAGTGGTATTCAGGGCCTGGGAGCCAGGAAACAAGTCAACCCCTGAGGGCTGCTGCTTGAGTGGACATGCTTTAACGATGTTACAATTTTATTCTAAGTGAATTAAGTTGAATTGCGTTGCTCTGTAATTGCTTGGCATGATATTAAATAGGGGGCCTTCTTTATATTTATAGGGTTGTGTTCTTCCACATAGTCCAGGGGCCAAGGATGTTCTCCCTTGATGCTTTTTTAAGTCATTAATGGAAGATATTAATGATATCAACTGACATTCTTAGCTATATCAAGGGGCAGTTAGATCTTACCCAAAAGAATACTGCCATATGGTAAAAAAATAGTTGTCAGTAGAAATCTAAATCGTGCAATTCTATCTAAAACATAAGATTTTATACCTTAAGGATTTAAGAGGGAACTGAATGCAAACAGAACTCAACAGGCAGCATAGGCTGTCCACGAGCTCTCTTAAACCCCAGGATATGTGTGCACATATGTGATTATACATGTGTGTGTCCGTGTGTGCGTCCATGCAGGCATATGTGTGTTCCCTACACAAACTCAAATGTGAAAGTTCTGGTTGTACTCACCACTGAGGAAACACTGCAAGTAAGTCAAAAAAACTTGACTTCAAAACCATTAAAGATAAGGGAAGTCCATAAGTCATTGTGAATCAATACATATTATTTTTCATCTGGTTTCAAATGTAAACATTCATCACATCTTGTTTTTATGTCAATAATTTTTGGTAAAGCCAATAGGCCTGCTTTTAATTTACTTTTTTATCCCATAAAATATGAATAGATACACATGTCATTATTATGACAATATCTCTTTTAATATATTTTCTTAATTTCAAAATGCCACCCAAGTTGTTAATGTATTTTCTGAGGTGTTTTTTCCTTTATTCATTTCCTGAATTTTTTGTAATGTTTCCATGCAATTTAGTAAAGGCTTAGTAATGTCTAAAGTGTGAACAGAATTTTGAGTATCACACCTCAAGAATGTGTCCTGAACAGAGTCGGGAATTCTACTGCAGAACCTGTTAGAAACATATTCTACCCTCCCTTTAGTAGCATCGGTAACACAGTGATGTCAGGTTACGGAGAGGGAGGGGCTCTAAGAATACGTGGCCAAGAGTCTGGTCTTTGAAGGCAAAGTACCTTCTATTTTCACATAAAAAATTGAAGTCCAAGAAGTCAAATTGCTCAGTCAACAATACACAGCTAGTTTGCCAGTTAAGGATCTCAGAATCTGAACTACCCCCCACCCCATACACCAGTGCAATGATCTTCCCTTTATAATCAATTAAAAAGCATTAGGTGAATAAAATTTGATCTAATGAAGCAATCACTCATAAGCCCACTATCTTAATACAATGTTATTTAAATTTTTGCATATTAACTTAGTATCATTTCCATATGCACATTTATAAATAAAACCCACAGTACATATACTAGTCTCGATTTTCTTTTTATTTCACTTAGTATTAAAACTAAGTATTTCATAATATGATGTCTTGGATTTGCTTCAAAATAGTCTAGTGGCAGAGAGGAATAGGTGTATAAATGTAACAAGACTGTCCAAGAATTAGTATTAATTTAAGATGGCTGAGGGGTCCATCCTGGGGTTCATTTTACTTTTCTATCTACTTCTGTATGCATTTGAAACATCTATTAGAAACAAGTAAAGAAGTTTTTATGATTTACAGTTGGAGAATATATTAAAGGCAAATTAAAATACACATTATTATTTGAGAGGCACCCTACAGCAGTGTGTCCACTGAGACATGCTGCCCATTTCTGTTTCCTAATCTACCTTAGTCACTGGATTCATTTTCCTGTGTGTGCACATCGCTTCAAATTCCGGTCTCAGCTGAAGCTGCTGCTGCTCCTCTTCGAAGTCCACCAGGTCCCACTCATACTCTAGTCGCGCTTGTCGCTGTTTCCAAAACTCCAAAAACAATGTGACTACAAGCAAAGAAATGTATAAAAACAACTATAATCAAGAGACAGAGAAATAAAGTGACTAAGAAAATAACTGGGTTTTCCTCTACTTTTAAAAATCATTTGGCTGCATGATTGTTCTGTCACTATTAAGTTGGACGATAAAATTATAAAATGATTAATGTTGGCATAATACATGTAATAATGTTGAAATAACTCATATATAGAAATTCAAGTTATGAGGTCGGCTCTGTGGCATAGTGGTTAAGTTCATGCCCTCCTCTTTGGCAGCCCAGAGTTTGTAGGTTCGGATCTCGGGCGTAGACCTACGTACAATTCATCAAGTGATGTTGTGGTGGTGTTTCACATACAAAATAGAGGAAGATGGAACCAGATGTTAGCTCAGGGCCAATCTTCCTCACCAAAAAGAGGAAGCTAACAGATGTTTCCTCACCGCAAAAAAGAAAAATTCAAGTTGATTTCTTAGACAGTAGTCCATGCAAAGAAAAAAATGTTCAGGCACATTGCTGTCTCTCTTCATTCAGATAATGTGAAGTAACATTTAAACTTAACTTTTTACTAACATCTAGAATTTGTTTGTATGCTGTTTATTGAAATCATTCACAACTGTACCACTTTCTTAGGCTTAGGGAAATTTAAAGAAAACATAAGAGCCATTCCACAGCACAATCTCTCTCTCTCTCTCTCTCTCTATATATATATTTGTATGTACACACAAATATATATTATATATTACATACAATTTTAACAAACTTTCATTTGAAGAGTAATATATTTCCAGAAAAGTATATCAAACATAATTGCACAATTGAAAGAATTTTCACAAAATAAACACGTTCATGTAATAAACATCAGCATCAAAAAATAGAACACCACCAGCACCCCCAGAAACCCTCCCTTATGTCTCTTCTGAACCAGAAATTTAACTAGTCTCCTAGCTTCTAATATTATAGGATAGTTTTGCCTGTTTTTGAACTTTACATAAATGACAGGTTTTATGTCAAGTTTTGTTTCAGTTCAAGTTTGTTTGTAAACTGAATCCATGCTGCTGTGTAAAGCAAAAGTTCATTTCTTTTCATTGGTGTATAGTATTCCATTGTATCACTAAATGACAATCTCGTCTGTCTATTCTTGGGTTCATGGGTTAAAGACTTGAGTGTAAGACCTGAAACCATAAATCTCCTAAAAGAAAACAGAGTGGGTAAGCTCTTTGACATCAGACTTGGCAATCATTAGCTGGATTTGACATAAAAGCTAAGGCAACAACAGAAATGTAAACAAGTGGGCTACATCAAACTAAAAATCTTCTGCACAGCAAAGAAAACCATAAACAAAATGAAAAGGCAACCTACAGAATGAGGGAAAATATTTGCAAATCATATTTTTGATAAGAGGTTAATATCCAAAATATATAAAGAACTCATACAACTCAATAGCAAAAAAACAATAGGATTAAAATATGGGCACAGGATCTATTAGACATTTTTCCAAAGAAGACATACAAATGGCCAACAGGTACACAAAAAGGAGCTCAACATCACTAAGCATCAGGAAAATGAAAATCAAAAACACACCTGTAGAATGGCTATCATCCAGAGGACAAGTGTTGGCGAGGATGTAGCGAAAAGGGAACCCTTGTCCACTGTTGGTGGGAATGTAAATTGGTACAGCCATTATGGAAAATGGTATGGAGGTGCCTCCAAAAATTAAAAGCAGAAATACCATATGATCCAGCAATTTCACTTCTAGGTATTTATCCAAAGAAAACAAAATCACTACCCTGAAGCGATATCTGCTCTGCTTCCTTGCAGTGTTATTTACAATAGCCAAACCATGGAAACAACTTAAGTGTCCATCGACGGATGAATGAGTATAGAAAATGTAGCATATATATACAATGGAATATTATTCAGGCAACAAAAAAGACAAGGAAATCTTGCCATTTGCGACAACATGGATGGACCTTGAGGGTATTACATTAAGTGAAATACGTCAAACAAAGAAAGACAAATACTGTATGACCTCATTCATATGTGGAATCTAAAGAAAATCATTGAAACAGAGTACAGATTGGTGGTTGCCAGAGGAAAGGGGTGGTGGGTGGGGGAAATGGGTGAAAGTGGTCAAAAGGTACAAACTTCTAGTTATGAGACTAAGTTGTGGGGATGTATGCACAGCATGGTGACTACAGTTAAAAATACTGTGTTGCATATTTGAAAGTTCCTAAAAGAGTGGATTTAAAATGTTCTTACCACAAGAAAAGAAATTTGTAACTCTGTGAGGTAATGGATGTTAACTAAACTTATTGTGTTATCATTTTGCAATACATACACATATCAAAACATTATGTTGTACACCTTAAACTAATTCAGTGTTATATGTCAAATATATCTCAGTAAAACTGAGGGGATAAAAGTGGAAGTGACCTAAATGTCCAATAGAGAACTGGGTGGATAAAGTGTGATAAATTCATAAAAGGCAATCATATTCCATTAAAATACACACACACACCCATCCACATATTATTGTTATGGAAGGAGTCTCATCACTCGTTGTTGAAGAAAAAGTAGGCTTAAAACTATGCATATTTTTATACCATTTATGTAAAATTATATGAACACATGTGCCCACACATATAGAGTAAAAGATTCTGAAAAATCGTTGCCAAAATAATGATTCTATTTCTAGTAATTTTAACATTATTTTCTTCCTGCGTCTACACACTGCTTGAAGTTCCTAGGATGGGTATGTATTTTTATTACAAATAAACCAAAAAGTTAAAAAAAAAAAAAAGTATCTCCTACCATCCACTACAAAGCGTGCTACGCATCATTTTTAGGTCTCGACCCCTTGGATTAGTGTTGTTTCTTTAAGGTGGAATACTTTTCCTTCACACCTAGTCCGCCAACTCACCCTTTGATTCAGCTTAATTGGTTATTAGTTGTTGTACTAAAACAAACATCCTTGAAGTTCTTTCCATAGAATTTGGCCAAGACCCTCAAAAACCAAAGCTAAATCAATTCGCTGCTATGATCAACTTTTCCGAAAGAGTGATGGCAGCGCCCTTCAGAATCCTTACAGTCATGCTAGGTGTTCCATATACAGCTGCTCCTCCATCTTGCTGGAAGGTAAGTTAGTGTTGGTGCACAGTCTCTCCCAGTGAAAACAGCTGAAAACTATTACATTTGTCGTAATTTGTGTGCCTATCACTCACTTCTGATTCCAAGTAATGGTACAGGCAGGATTTGGCAGCACGTGATGAAGAGATGGCCCTACACTAACGTACCAAACTCAGGGTTGCTGGAGAAGTGTTAGTAAGCTTTCTCTGTCCTCTGTTCTCCCTTTGAATCTGGGCTGCTCTCTTCAGGCCACAGCCAAGCAGAAGTGAGAGAAACTCATAAAGCCCTCTGCTTCACACACACTCACAACTTTTGGTGCCTTTTTGCCTTGATCAAGATGCCCTTGCTCCCTTGCCCAGTTTTTAAATGCATATATTTGTGTTTGTTAAAGACTTTTTTTTTTAATTGGAAAGAAAAAAAGTCTATTTTTTCCCAGAGTCCCCTAGATTTTGAGACATATTTTAGAAGTCTTCAGACTTCCTCTTGCTGAGTTATTCTTACAGAAAATATTTTCTTCACTGATGGTAGGAACAACTTCATGACACTTCTATTTCCTGTGTGAAAGGAGAAAGACAAACTACGGGGACATTTCCAAAATTAAGGGGAATTCCACTTTATATGGAAGATTTTCAACAAATGGAACTGGAACCTGAAACTAGAATTAGACACTGAGAATTCAGACTCAAACATTGATTTTTATCCCTCAGCAGTTTTTGATTCTTGTTTCAGTTTGTATCTGTGACTCAACATTTTGCAGCTACAAAATATTTATCTTTATTCTCTCCTGAATTAAGTACTTATTGAGTTTTTACCACAGTGCTGAATACACGTAAAGTTTCAAAAATTATATTTCTCTTGGGGCCAGCCCAGTGGCATAGCAGTTAAGTTTGCATGCTCCGCTTTGGTGGCCCGGGGTCCGTGTGTTCAGATCCCAGGCGTGGACCTATGCACCGCTCCTCCAGCCATGCTGTGGCAGGTGTCCCACATATAAAGTAGATGAAGATGGGAACAGATGTTAGGTCAGGGCTAATCTTCCTCAAAAAAAAATTATATTGTCTCTCAGAGAAATGAACAGATGATCAATAGAGACCATTTTTGGACCAAGGACTAAAGACCACTGATGTGGACTCCATCAGTGTATCAATGCCAGCAAAGACACAAAGATCTAAAATTACCTTTGGTACATAAGGTATGCCATCTGTACATGTTATACGGATGGGTCATATAACATAACGTTGAGAAAGTTTTTTACATGACTATTTACTCACCCCAAATTCCCATGAATATTGCAAAGAACACTGTTGACTCGTTATCAAATAAATGGGAAACCTTTAAAAACAACATCACAAAGAGTACTTAGTATCAGATGCAATACAAAGGAGGGAAATTGCAAGTCTTTTCAACATATCACAATACATCCTTACCTGTGAGGCCAAACACGTAGTATTTAGTCTCCAGTAATCACACACGAAGTCACAGAGTGGGCACATGATAATCTGGCCTCCAATCAGAGGGTCACAGATTTCAGTGCTGCAGACGGAACAGCAAAGTCATTTTAAAAATGATGCGTGTTTGAGAGTTCTTATCAGAACAACTGTTTACACAGCTTCTCACATATGGCAGAGGGGGCAACGAAACAGCCATTTCTGTAGTAGGTCAAGCCATGCTCTGAAGAACAAAATCTTTAGAGCTGATCATTAAGAACAGATTTTCCACAAAGCACCAGATGAGGGGTAGCTGCTATGTTTGGGTCTTTTGCGGAAAAACGAATTATATGCTACCATGAGGAAACATTCTGAAACAAATGCTGGGAAATAACAGTTCCATTAGCATAAGATCACGACACTTTCTCTACACAGGAGACTCAGCTCACTTACCTGCTTGATGTATCGCTCATTGATAACAAGCCGTAAATAAAACAAGCTAAGCCGACTACAGCGGCAAAGGTCAGCATTTCTGTGTAAAATCCAAGAAAAACAAAATAGATGCCAAATTTTTCTCCGAAATAATTCCTGTGAAAGAGGGTGAAAATAGAATCAGAGGTTGGAAGAAGGATGCAGCCCAGGGAGGCTTGGTCTTGCATTCAGACAGGCCTGTGTTCTAATTTTGGCTCCACCGCTTTCTAGCCCTGTAATTTGGTCAAGCTGCTAAGCTCTCTAAACTTCACTTTCTACATCATAAAATGCAGGATGACGCTTCTCCACAGCATTGGTGGAAGGATTAAAAGAGAGAACGCATATAAGTAGGAAGCCAACTGAGCGGAAGTTAAGTTTTAATTTTGAAATAATAAGGTAATTTGAAAACTCCTAAAGAGTTTAAACGTTTTGAAATAAACTGCAGAAGATTCTCCAGTGTGACTTCTAGCAGTTAGCTTAAATCAAAATGACATTCACAATCTGCACCGACCTTTGCTTTCTCTCTCTTTCTAAAACTGAAGAATGTACTCTGACCACAGCAGGCGAAAGCGAGTGTATGTATAAACTTCTATCTTCCTTCAAGTGTGGCTCTCTGATGGATGCTTACAGAATTGAGATGGGTAGCAAACCAAGGAATGAAAAGTGACAGCTTGATAAAAGTTCCATAGAATATACAGTTCAGCTCTTGCATTACAAAGAGTTGAAAAGTGACAGCATTACTTGGCATAAATGTTCGAATCTCATAAGCAAATTATTTTGTTCTTTTTTTTAAACCGAGTCCCCCTTATGGAATCCCTCAGAGAACCAGAGAATGTCATTTTCTCTACCTCAAAAAACTAGTTTTTTTTTTAAAAAAAAGAATCATGTTCCTCATTCATAAAGAGCTCAGCTCACCAAATCTGTGAAGGCTTTCCACAGTTTCCTATGATCCGATAGATGTGATCTCTCTTGGGTTCACGTAGCATGCTATATGTAAATCTATTAGCATATGGAATGTGCCATAGCATGGCTTAATGAGCGGTGTGTAGGTCCATGCCCGGGATCTGAACCCATGAACCCCAGGCCACCAAAGCGGGGTGCACAAAATTAACCACTACACTACCAGACCGGCTCCTCCCAATGATAAAATTTTAAAATATTTTTCTCATATCCAATATTAATTTTATTGAATCTCCTTTATTCAACATCTCATTCTTCTAATCTTTTCTAGTTAAACAGGCATCTTTCTGCTGGTACCGTCTTTCATTCTTTCCAGTCATAATAAACATTTTTACATTGTTGTTTTCCCTTGTTCTGCTCTTCAAACTACTATAAACCTTGAAACTAAACTATGAGTCCATCATATCCCCTTGCTAATTTGCCACTCACAACTTCCTTTGGTTTTCTCACACATAGGATGAGTGAACTTGCTTTTTTCCTTTTTTTTTTTTTTTTGCTGAGAACTATAGCAATTACTGTAAAAAAAAGTGAACACTGCAATATGGCATAACATCAAAATCTAAAATAAAAGAAAATTATTTGATTTTGTAGAATTTACTATTCACCATATGTATTTCCATTTGATGCTTTAAAAGTTACAGAATCGATAATTTTTGTAAAACATCAATACCACTGCCATAGATTTAACCTAAAAATTCTTCAGAAATTCATACAGAATTGGATATTTTAATAGCCTTACTTTTAAAGAACTACATTTTCTCCCTTTAAAATTTCAAGAATCTTATTTCATAAGAATTAGAAAAGAACAGTCCTCAAGAACTGCAGACTTTTAATTAATATTCAAAAGATTCTCAAGGGGCCGGCCTGGTTGCACAGTGGTTAAGTTCACATGCTCCACTTTGGCGGCCTGGAGTTCACAGGTTTGGATCCTGGGTGCAGACCTACACACCACTCATCAAGCCATGCTGTGGTGGCATCCCACATACAAAACGGAGGAATATGGGCACAGATGTCAGCTCAGAGCGAATCTCTCTCACCACAAAAAAAAAAAGATTCTCAAAAAGAGAAATACTGAGGTAAGCATTTATTTTATAAGGGTTTATAGAAATTATTTTACTAATCGTTGGGTTTAGGGATCTTAACAACACATTAAGAACTAAACCATCTCTTAAGAGGGCAAAAAGTAAGAGACAGGTCCTAGATCTGTATTATGGTAGAAATGTATACGTTATTAAAATAACATTTAAGGTGTTAAATTATCTTATTGTTCGAAACAAAGAAAATGAGAGAAATCTAATAACATGAGACACTCTATAAAGACTGAAATATACGGAGAACCCTTTGTTTTAAGTATTAATATTTTAGAAAAGTGTGCCTTATATTTATACCTGTGGTATTTCTCAACTTGTCCATTTAACTGACCAGACTTTCAACTCAACAGTGGCCCCAGACCGTCTAGCATGGCATTCGGTAGGCAGAAGACATTCGCTAATTCTGGTTGAGACATCTTGTGAGAAGGCACTCATCTAATTTTGTATTCCTAGGACCTAGGACTTAGTCTGAGGCACAGCACATAATCAAAGGAATGATGATAGAACTGAACTGAATACAGGCTTGAGGAATGAATTAAAAAAGGCAAACATTCGGTCTAAAGAGATTCATTTTTATAGTGAATCCACAGACATCTGAGAAACTTAGCTTAGCTATTACAATGTCTTGGCATTTTAATAGCACCATTATCATCACTGTAAATACATTTATTTAAGCTATTTGCTATATAGCAGAACATCAATTTTATTTCTAAGTATCAGGCCACTCAAAATAGGTGCTATCAAAAGAAAAATTATGTGAAGCTCTTGAATTGGAAAGAAAAATTGGGATCAGAGGGCATATAAAATTGAAGACGGATAAACCAATGATTGCAACCTTGGCATTTCCATTTTTCCTGAAAAAATATAATCTATTATGACAAAATGATCAGTGCCCCAAAAAAGGCAGTAAAACTATTTACAAAGATTTGGACACGGAACTTAAGTTTGGCGTAGAGATAACAGAAAATATGTGAAATCTAGGAATTTGAATTCTTATATTCTAAATCTCTTTCTAGGCACCCCAAGACATCCTGCCTTCTTTTCTGTTTTTAATCCTCCATATCCAATCTTCTACTAGGTCCAAGAAATTTTGTCATAAAAACCTTTTTCTAATCCACAGTGCCCTCTCTTTCCTGTCACGAGTGGCTTGGATATGACTTTCAACATCTATTACTGGAAAATTTTAACAGCCTCCTACTTTGCTGACTTCAGTCTTGTATCCTTCTAAACTACCTTCCTTCTTTCCAATAGGGTGAGGTTTCCAAAGCAAAAATTGAACAATGGCCTTTCCCTCCTTCACAGGTTTCATCCTTTCATCTTAGCAGTGTTCTTCATGATTTTGTTCCTGATAAACATTCATCAATCTCACTACTATTACTTCTACATAAAGAACCCCGTGGACAATGCTCTTCCTCAGCCCAGGGCTCTGTACTTATTCTTTCTGCCTGGGATATTCTTACCTAACTTGTTTACCTAGCTACTTATCTCTCAAGACACAGCTCAAGAAGAAGCGTGTGAACCTTTCTCTGAGGTTGTCATACAGGCAGGTGCCTTTCCTCTGTGTGCTGTTCTCTGATGAGTATCACTCTGCTTTAATTATTATGCATTTGTGTATCTTCCTGCAAATACATTCATGTCAGGAAACCACGTTCTGATTATCTTCTCAGTCCTAGCCTCCTGCCCGATATCTAGTGATGCTTCATAAATGCTCATTAAAGGAATGTGTGCATTGTAATTATATATCTATGGATAGTTTCCTTCTCTTTTAAGGATATTTTTATCAAATATTCCCACAAAACCTTCCTCAAAACCGTAAAAGCAACAAGGAGAGGAAAGAAAACCACACCTGATACAGGCCTTCAGGATCATGACAGAGAACACCATGATCTTCAAATGACCCATAAGTGAAGAAATAAAGCCAATTCCAACACACAACCTGCCACCTGTTGCCACAAACCTGAGGTACAGAGAGCAGCGAGGAAGATGCTTATGGGATTCTAGGCACAAAAGGGAAAGCAGGGTGGAGACATTAGACAAACAGACAAGATCAAGATGACTCCCGGAACTAAAGACTAACTAAATTCCTAATACTGACCACATGTTGGGACCTGGTCATTCATAGCACCAGCTAAAAGGAAGGGGTCTGAAAATGAGCAAGACTGGAAGTGGCAGCCTCAGAAAAGCAATGTTCCTGGGGAAGAATCAGATACAAAGCGTGGTCTTCCTTAAAGGTATGGAAGTAAAGAGAAAGAAGGAAATAAGAGGGATAATTAGGATCCTGTAGAAATGAAGAAATGGCACATGACAACCACACACCATCATCTGCAAAAGAAACTGCATGGAATAGGAAAGAACAAACCAAAGAGGGAACTCTGATGCTAAAAACTCTGTGAAATAACACAACAGAAAAAAGCAGACCATGTCCACACAAAACTACATTTAAAAAACCGAAAATGTGGAGCTAGCCCGGTGGCATAGTAGTTAAGTTCGTGCACTCTGCTTTGGCGGCCCAGGGTTCAAGGGTGTGGATCCCAAGCACAGACTCACACATCGCTCATCAAGCCATGCTGTGGTGGCATCCCATGTACAAAATAGAGAAGTACTGGCACAGATGTTAGCTCAGGGACAATCTTCCTCAAGCAAAAGGAGGAAGATTGGCAACAGATGTTAGCTCAGGGCCAGTTTTCCTCATAAAATAAATAAATGAAACTGAAAGGGTGAAATAAAGGATTTCAGCTAATGAAAATTCTCCCAAAAGAACATGAGAAATACTATAATAAAGCACTACAAATTGAATTAAATGCTCTCAAATAAATAATTGTAAATATAGGAAAACAGCATAAATATAAAAATAAGAAGAGAAGTGGGAAAAACAGGGATAAATTAAAAAAGAAGTGAACTCCCAGAAAAAGAGGAAAAAGAAAAATCATATAAAATCATATCAGAACTGATGCTGAAATTATGAGGTATTCAAGAGAGAAGAATGGGAGAATTAAGTGAAAATCTAATAAAAGACAATAAGAAAAATAGGAAACCTATGAAAAGAATGAAAATCACATAAAGAAGTAAAAAAGAGTCTCAGAGAAGTTGTGTGATAGGAAGATAGACAATAAAAGACCAAACATGCATATGTTTGGTCCAAAGAAAATAATTAAAACACTGGGAAAAACTAATACTTTAAAATTATAACCCAAGAACACTTTCCAGAAAAAAACAAGAACAAAAATAGAAGCTACATACTGAAAGGATCCATGAGGACCAGAGAAAACTGACTTAGAACAATCAATTCCAAGGCATAATCTGTTAAAACAATCAAACTTTAAAACAAACAAACAAGCAAACTCTCAAAGACCTCTAGCAAAATGGTAAGGTAGTATACAAGGGCAAAAGCATTTCCTACACGAGGCATTTTCACAAAGATCAGGAACAAGAAAAGGAGACTCATTATATCCACTATTATCTAACATTGTTCTGAAATTATTAGCCAATGCAACTGCACAAAGGAAAATACTTAGAGATCTAGGAAATAGTAAAGAAAAAAAATATTTCTATTTAAAGATGATGATAACATACCTAGAGAGCCTTAAAGAATCAATGATAAAACTAATTCAATAAAGAATTCATCATGGCACCAGAATATAAAATTAACACACAAAAATCAATAGCATTCAATATATAAATAATAACCAGTTAGAGGATATAATGTAAGAGAATACATAATTTGTAATAGGAACAAAAAATATAAAATACTTGGGATAAAACTTAAGAAAGTTTCATAACCTATACAAAGAAAACTCTACAACACTCTTGAAAAAGCCAAAAGTAGGCTTGAAAAAGACATCTCTTTTCCTTGATTAGAATGTCTTAATATCACTAAAATATCAAGCCTACCTAAGTTATTTTATAAACTTAATGCAACCCCCATAAAAATACCAACAATTTTTGTTGGTAAGGAGCTGAGCAAGTTGACACTGAAGTTTATATGGAAGAATAAACATACAGAACGCACAAGGAAACACTGTAAGAGCTATGATGAGGTATTAGCCCAAGCAGATGTTGAGACATTACAGCAAAGCTGCTCGGAGTAAAACGGCCTGGTACTGATGGATGAATAGGTAGCTAGACCAACAGATTAGAACAGAACATCCAGAAATGAACTCGACTGCATAGCAAAATCTAGTATGTGATGAAGGTAGTACCTCGAATCACTGGGGCAAGAACGAACTTTTGAATAAATGGTGTTGAGACAAATGGATCAAATTAGATCTATTCCTCACAGGATATGCAAGAATAAATTCCAAATGGATCAGGAATCTAAACATAAAAAATGAAACTATGCAAACAGAAGAAAATGTGGGTGAATTCCTCTTTAACTCATGCATATAAAAAGGCATTCTGTCACTAAAAATCCAAAAGCAATCAAAAAAATTGATAAATTTGACTTCATGTAAAAAAAGAGTACTTCTATGTAGCAAAAACCAACCAACCAATGAAACAAACAAAAAACCCCGTAATGAAAGTTGCAATGCAAATAAACTGGAAGAAAATATTAGGAATATATATCACAGATAAAGAGTTATAAATCTTCAGTATATACAGAACTTATAAACATTGAGAAGACAAAAATCCTATAGAAAAATGGACAAAAGATATGAATAGACAATTCATAAAAAAAGATACAAAAATGTCCCTTAACGTACAAAAAGAAGTTCAACTTCATTCGTAAAACGGGAAATGGATATTAAAATATACTAAAATACCATATCTCAACCATCAGCTCGGCAACAATTAGAAAACTTGACAGTGCACTCTGTACTTTCATACAGTGCTGGTGGGAATTCCAAACGGTCCAATCCCAGTGAGGGGGAGTGTGGCAACATTTAACACAACCACACATGCATTTACCCTGTGACCCAACGATCTAAGGTACAGGGATCTAGTCTGAAGATACACTCCCAACAATACAAAAATACACATGCACGTGGTTATTCATTGAAGCATCTTTTAATAAGTATGAAACACTGGAAACTACCTAAATGTCCAAATACATATAATGCCGTACCATAAAGCCATAAAATGGATGAGGAATGCCTCTATGAATGCACGTGGATTGATTTTCAGGATACACTGTTAAGTGAAAATGGCAAAGTTCAAAAGAGTCTATATAGAATGCCACTTTTGTTTAACAATGAAGGAGAAATTTTAGCTAATACATATATCTCCTTCTTTTTATAAAAATAAACACAGGCAAGATAAACCAGCAAACACTGAAGTAGGTTAGTTCTAAGAGATGACTGGAGAAGAGGGCCAGCTGGTGCTGGTGTCTCACAGCGGGCCTGATGGGGCTGGTTCTTCAAGCGCTGGGAGCAACTCTGCGGCAGCAACAGGCAGGCACTGCCACAGCACTGTTGGGGGAAATGCTCCCAGGAAGCAAACAGGAAACCCATTACAAACAATGAAAACAAATCCTTTCCTCCTCCTCCAGCCTTTCAGTCTCTTCAGTGCCTCTTTCTGGCAGAGCCTAACAGTGAGCCAGCTGGTAAAGCATGTATGTGGTTTTCAGAGGTCCAGCCTCAACTTCACAAAGCAGACTATAGAAAGGTGGACTGGAGTTTAATAACTGGCTCAAGGCACAAATGAGATCCCACTAAGTATGCAGCCAGTATTTAACCATTCAATTGCCACTTCCTACCTGCACAACTCAGCCCCCATCCCCTGCTTCATCTCCTTTGTGGTGTCTTGGGGAATCCCAAGATGTGTCTCACCTATACCAGGAATGTCTTTCTCAGACAGCTTTCAATACTGTCTCCAGGCCACGTATAAGGATCTCAGCTCGTCCAAGCCAATGCTGCTCAGTTCTCCAAGGAGAAGTTCTCCCTCCCTACTCTGAGATTCTTCGCCAAACCCTATCACATCTGCCATCCCAGAAGGTAAATCCTCTTAGAGGAGTGGTTTTTCTTTTCAGTCAAATTGACTGAGGTATAACTTACATACAATAAAATAAACCTGGCTTAAGCGTATTGTTCAATAAGTTGAAACGCATATGCACTCATGTAACCACCATCAGAATCAACTTACAGAGCGTCTCCATCATCTCCCAAGCTCCTTGTAGCTAACCCTTTCCCCAACATCCTGATGCGGGTAACCACTACTTTGGTTTGGGTCCCTAAAGTTATGCCTTTTCCAGAGCAATGTTTCATAAATGAAAACATAAGAGTATGTAGCCTTTTGTGGCCTGTGTCTTTTCTTTAGTATAATGCTTTTAAGATTCATTCTTCATGTTGCATGTACTAGTAATTTCTTTCTTTCGATTTCTGAGAAAAAAATCTATTGTATGGATACATCATAATTTGTTTATCCATTCTCCAGTTGATGGACATTAGGGTGGTTTCCAGTTTTTTATTATTGTAAGTTACGTTGTTATGAACATTGAAATAATGGTGTTTCTATGGACACACACTTCATTTTTCCTGAGCAAAGACTTAGAAGTGGGAGGCCGGCCAAGTGAGGCAGTGGTTAAGTTCATGTGCTCCCCCAGGTTCACCGGTTCTGATCCCAGACGTGGACCTACACACCACTTAACAAGCCGTGCTGTGGAAGACGTCCCACATATAAAGTAGAGGAAGATGGACACGGATGCTAGCTCAGGGATAATCTTCCTCAATAAAAAAGAAAGACTTAGAAGTGGAATTGCTAGGTCATATAGAAAGTACATATTTAATTTTATAAGAAACTCTCTTGCAAAGTTGCTATACTGCGTTGCATTCCCACCAGCAATGTTTGAGATTTCAGGTTGTGCTGCATTCCTGTCAGCACTTATGGTTGTCGATCTTTTAGATGCTAGCCATTCTAGTGCATGTATAGTGGTATCTCAACGACATTTTAATTTTTGTTCCTCTAGTGGATAAAGGTGCTGTGCATCTTTTTATGTACTAATTGGTTATCCATAAATAGATTTCTTTGGTGAAGAATCTGTTATAATCTTTATGTACATTTTTAATTATTTTGTATTATTATTGAGTTGTAAGAGTTCCTTAAATATTCTGGATAAGAGTCCTTTGTTGATAATGGGTTGCAAGTATTTTCTCCAGTCTGTGGTTTGCCTTTTTATCTTTGTAACAGTGTCTTTTAAAGTACAGACATTATTAATTTTAACAAAGTCAAATTTATCCATTTTTTAAATTGTGCTTTTTGTGCCTCATCTGAAAAGTCCATGCCTAACCCTGGGTCACATAGATTTTTCTCCTACATATTCTTCCAGAAGTCTTGTAGTTTTAGCCCTTACACTTAGCTCTCTGATCCATTTCAAATTAGTGTAAATTTTCATACAGGAAAGGGTCAAGATTCATGTTTTTCATAAGGATATTCATTTGTTCTAGCACCATTTGTTGAAAGAACTATCCCAATGAGTGACCAGGCACCTTGCCGAAAATCAACTGAACGTATATGTACAGACCTATTTCTGGACTCCCTTTTTATTAAAGTTTTAATTTGGAAATAATTTCAAATATATAGAAAATTTGCAAGAATAATTCAAATAACATCCATATGCCTTTTAATTCTTTTATTGTGAAGATACTGTTCCATTTGCACTCTCTCCCTATATATGTTTCCTTTTATAACTATATATACGTATATATAAATATCTTTTTCTGAACCATTTGAAATTAAGTGGATTAAACACATTACATTACTTTGCCCCTAAATACTTCATTATCTATTCCTAAGAATAAGGATGTTATCTCACACAACCACTGAAAAGAGACCCTAGGAATACCTGCTGTTTTCTGCAATTGCTACCTCTGTGATAATGTATTGTTTTCTTTTTTGCCTTTTCAGTTACCTCGTTTACAACTTTACACCTAGTATCACTCTTGGCATTAAATTTTGTTAAAAATTTAAATTTATTAAAAAAATTATTTCACTATAGAAATGAAAAAAGAGTATAACTTTCTATAAATGGAAAGTTATAACAGAATGAAAAACTTTAAAAAGTTCCTAAATTCATGCTAGACACTGTCATCTGATGGATCAGCTGAGCTTCCCCTTTGTTGTAACAGGAAATCAGCCAAGCGCTAGCAATGCACACCCACACTGACCTGCAACATAATGTGTTTGCATATAATTAGGGTTATACATATGAATCTTTGGGGAATACTTATAGCAGAAACATCTGTAGACAGTTAAAAACTGTTAGGTGAATAAATACTCTCAATATATTCCGAATAATGTAAAACATGTAAACCTTCCTTCTCACAACTTTGCTGCTTTGAAAATATTCTCCAAGGGCACAGTGTCTGCAGATGCTCTTAGCAGTACTGATTGTAATAGTGAAAACTTGGGGACAGCATAATGTTTTTCAATAGAAAAACAGATAAATGAACTACGCGAAATTTATAATATGGCACTCTGTGTTTGGTTAGAAAGCATGAGATAGATCTGTGTGTACAGGGAAGGGTACCAATAATATATTATTCAGTGAAAAAAGATAATCTCAGTAAAAAATAAATAAAGATGCCACTGCTCTAAGAGAAAAAACGTGTTTGTGTACATGTTTCATCATGCATGCAGCAAGACTGAGTGGATATGACCAAATCTTCAAGAGTAGTTACTTCTGCAGAGTTCAATGGAAGTGAAATTTCGCTTAAAAGTTTGAACATCTCTTTATTAGTTGAAACTCTTTTTGATAAATGTGCTACTTTTACAATTTAAAAAATTAAATGAGCATTATTCAAAACAATTAAAACATCCATCTAACAAAGAGTTCATACAATGATCTACAGAAAGCACCAGTTTATACATGCTGTCTTTTATTTATTCTCAAAAATTTCCCACTTATTTGCCTTAAATGAAGCTGTCGAGATAACATTTCAGTTGATTTGGATGTGTGCATTGAAATCAGTCTCCTTAAAAGGATGCCATTCTGCTGCGCAAACATAGCAGCACAAACATAAATCGTCAAGTGAAAACACTGCCTAGGAGGAAGAACCCATAATTCTAGAAAATGAAGTGAAAGCTGTCCTGAAAGCACTGGGAAGAAATAAGTTGCCAGGGGTAGATGGGAAATCGATAGATTTATTTCGAGCCACAGAGACTGAACCTGTCAAAATCCTAGCAAGAATATGTCAACAAATATGGAAAACAAAACAATGGCCTGTGGACTAGAAACACTCAATATATGTCCCAATCCTCAAGACAGGAGATGCCAAGGAGAGCAGTAACTACAGGACCATTGCTCTAATTTCTGGCATAAGTAAAGTGATGCTCAAGGTGCTGCAACAAAGGCTTTTTTCTTTTTTTGGGTACGCTTTTTGGTGAGGAAGAGTGGCCCTGAGCTAACACCTCTTGCCAACCTTCCTCTTTTTTTCTTTTTTTTTCCTCCCGAAAGCCCCAGTATATGGTTGTATATCCTGGTTCTAAGTCCTTCTAGTTCTTCTATGTGGGATGCCTCCACAGCATGACTTGATGAGCAGTGTGTAGGTCCACGCCCAGGATCCTAACCAGCAAACCCTGGGCCACCGAAGTGGAGTGTGCCAACTTACCCACTACACTATGGGGCCAGCCCTGCAACAAAGGCTTTTATATGGAGCAAGAAATGCCTGATGTCTAAGATGGATTTTGAAAAGGGACAGGCACATGAGATTTAATTATGATTATTCACTGGCTACTGGAGTGCTCCAAAGAATTCCAGAAGAAAGTTCGTCTATGTTTCATAGGCCACAGTAAAGCCTTTGACTGCATGGCTCATGAAAAGCTACGGGCTGCTCTGAAAGAAATGGGTGTGCCTCCACACTTGATTGTCATGATTTGTAACCTGTATTGTGGACAAGAAGCCACTGTCAAGACAGAATATGGAGAGACAGGATGGTTTCATACAGGCAAAGGTACATTTTGTCTTCATATTGTTTGTATCTATCAGACAAGGGTGTATTTTATCCATTTCATCTGCACACAGAACATATCATACGAAAGCTGGGCTAGACTCAGAGGAAGGAGGAGTGAAAATTGGTGGAAGAAATATTAACAATCTAAGATATGCAGACAATACCATCTTACTGGCAGAGAGCAACAATGACTTGAAATGACTTCTGACAAAAGTGAAAGAAGAAAATGCCAAAGCAGGACTGAATTTGAACATCAAGAAGACAAAAATCATGACTGCAGAACTACACAAGCTTAATGTAGACAATGAGGACACTGAAACTGTTAGAGATTTTTGTTTACCTTTGTTCAGTCATCATGTAAATGGAGACTGCAGCCAAGAAATCAAGAGAAGACTGAGACTCAGAAGGGCAGCAATGAGAGAATAAGGAAAGATCATCAAATGCAAGGAAATGTCATTGGAGACCAAGGCCAAAGTTATCCACGCCCGCGTATTCCCAACTACTATGGACGGGTGAGAAAGCTGCACAGTGAAGAAGGCTGACAGGAAACAAATGGACTCACTTGAGATATGGTGCTGGAGGAGAGCTCTGCGGACACCCTGGGCTACCAGAAAGGTGAACAAGTGGGTCCTGGAGCAAATTAAGCCTGAACTATCGCTGGAGGAAAACTGATACAACTGAGGCTGTCCTACTTTGGGCACATCATGAGAAGGCCAGGTTCTCTAGAAAAGGCAATAATGCTGGGAAAAGTAGAAGGCAGCAGGAAAAGAGGAAGACCAACCATGAGATGGGTTGACACCATAAAGGAAGCCATATGCATGAGTCTACAGGAGCTGGGTAGGACTGGTGAGGATAGGACATGGTGGACATCACTCACTCAGAGGGTCCCCAGGAGTCAGACCCGACTTGATGGTGCATAACAACAAAGAGCAGCCAGAGGTCTGTGATCTGATGGATCCTTACTGAAATCATATCTGGACTCTCCTAATATCCTGTATCTATGTAGTTTTATTATGGTTCAAAGCAGGAAGCTGCAACCACAGTCTTCTTGCTTAGCTAATAAAACTGTCTAAAGAAATAGGCTGAGAGGGGCTGGCCCCATGGCCTAGTGGTTCGGTTCCTGCGCTGCGCTTCAGCAGCCAAGGGTTTCGCTGGTTCGGGTCCTGGGCGTGGACATAGCACCACTTGTTGGGCCATGCTGGGGCAGTGTACCACATAGCACAGCCAGAGGCACTGACAACTAGAATATACAAGTATGTATGGGGCGGGGATAGGGGGGTGCTTTGGGGAGAAGAAAAAAAAAAAGAAGATTGACAACATATGTTAGCACAGGTGCCAATCTTTAAAAAAAAAAAGAAATAAGCTGAGAGCCTGGAACTCAGACAGGGTCAGACACTAAGCCTGTTGATTACCTGTGCCAAAAGATTTAAAAAAAGAAAAAAAAAAAAGAATTGAGGTTATATAACAATTGTCAGCACCGCTCTCTGAGATTGGCACACACACATACATATCCATATACAACCTTTCTGCCATCTTCTAAATTCCTGGTCTCAGACAAAAACAAAACAAAACTTGTATATATTGTGGGGGACTGGAATTGGCCACCCCAAGATATGTCTCTTTGGCATGAGGATTATCTTGGGCTGGTTACTTTTAAAAACTGCAGACAGGAAAGAAACTCTGAAAAGTAGAATTTACTTACCCTTTGTTAAGAGACATTTACATTTGTAAAGGAAATCTCCATCTGTAAAGGTGTCTCCCACTCTGTACCAGGAAGAAGGGGGGATGACCTTATCTCTAGAAACTCTTAATCAATGTGGAAGGCAAGGACTTACATCTGCATAATAATCTTACCCTTGTTCACTGTGCTTTTCTGGTGCTCTCCCATAACTAACTCCTCCACCCCCAACATCCTCCTTTTGTCCTTTAGCTGAGGGTGGCATTTAAGGTGGTGGCTTCAGCCATTTTGGCAAGTTGCTCAGTTAGCCTGAGCCTCTCCCATGTATACATGCTATAAAGCTGTGCTTAATATTCTCCTGTTATTCTGTCTCATGGGAATTTAATTCATTTTCCGGCCAGAAGGACCCAGAGTGGGTAGAGGAGATGTCTTCCTCCCCTACAATATTAAGCACTAAGTACTAGGCCCTATGCTAAAAAATATACATCATCTCATTTAATTATCAAATAACCCCATAGGGAAAGTACTACTATTATTCCCATTTTACAGATGAGCCTCACAGAGGTTAAGTAACTCAACCAAGTTTACACCAGCTTCTAAGAGGAAGAACGTGGATTTGAACCTACCTACCTAAATATGAAGGCCAATATCTTAACCACCAATTCTATCTGCATGGTGCTTTAGAGCACTCTGGCAACAGCAATCTGCTCACAAATGAATGAGCAAATGACAGTGTCGATATAAAACTGGGAAGGTGTAAAATGCAGTGGGTGAAAATAGTCGTAGAAAGAAAGAATATGATGCCAGTGCGAATAAAAACCACATCGTCAAGTTTTAATCAGTTTGATCCTGTGTACGAAACTTACCTAATCAAATCTAAAGGCTGCTCCTTGTAAAAATAGGAAAATCGAGCCCAATTCTGGCGAAGTATATACCTTTCATTGACAGGGTTAGGAGGTTCTGATGGCTTCCAATATTGACCCTAGAGATAGTGAAGAAGAAAGTACTTGAATGACAAAGCAAAAGACCAGGGGGAGTAGACAAACAGTGCTTTTAAAAGAAGGTTCGTAAATGAAGCAAATGCTTTCTTACTTCTAGATTTGGATTTTCATATTCCATTGATGTGGAATAATTTGCTAAAATCTACCATGCACTATAGTAACGCTTCACTTACTGAATTCTTCAACCCAGTTATTCAAAAACACAAGTTAAACTTTGAGACTTTGCCTTTACTCAAGCTCTTCCTTTCACCCAGAATGCCCGTTCTTCTCTACTCAAATTCTAATAGAACAGCCACGGCTCAGGGATTCATATAACTACACAGCTGGCTGGGACTTTAGAAACAGGCTAACGCTTTCATTTTACAGGCGGAAAAATTAAACCCCAAGCAAAGGTAGGTGAGTGACCCACAGTCACACAGCTATGACAGGAATCTCCTCTATGGAACCTGTCTTGTCCTCGCTGGCCATCACTGATAACCATTTCCCGAAAAACTTAAAATATATACACCAAACTTCAGCACTTACGAGCCTCAGTATTGTTTCACGCCTAAGTGTTCCCATGGTAGATCCTGCAGGGCCTTATTCACATCCCTTTAGGGCCCAGCAGAGCACTGACTACACAGCCGTTCAAAGCATTCTTTTTAAGCGTTAGCCTACACAAGTGAACCGCTGAAGACATTCAATAAGTATCCAATTTAAAATTAAGCACAGGTGAAAATCTCTATGTGACAAGGTATAAGATTTTATATCATCCAAATCCTAACTTTTTTCTTCTTCTGTAGCTAATCCCACTGAATCCTGAAAAATGGTACAAAAAAAAAGAAAGAAGCAGCCTATTTGGGAACATTGAAAAATAATTCTTTAAAGTATGTAACGGAAAACCGGTACCTAAAGTTGCATTCAGGAAAGAAAGAAAAAAAAGTAAAATTAACAGCAAATTACTGCTATCTCTAATAAGAGCTCAGTAACCCCGATTTCCTAGTGAGCACAAAGGACTCCACAGGAATACTAGACGCATGGATTAAAATTGCTGGTGACTGAGGATACTAGTTTGGCTCTATGACCTGGTAATAGTAAGAAGAGAATGAATGGCCTAAAAACAAAGGAACAAACAAACAAATTCTCAAAATCTTCAAAAAGGGGATGAACCCTTTTGTGAAGAAAGATTGACAAAGAATGCATTGCAAAGTGTTTATTAACCCACCGTAGATCTCTCTACATCACCAAATGCCAGTGGCCTTATTTAGAACCCATAATCCTCTAGAAATTCTTTTGCCCCAGGGAAAACTTGTGGTGGTGAGGAGGATGGTTTCTCTGACATTTAAGTTAAATTCACCTGAATTGATACTCCTGTATCATTTTGGAAAATATTGCTGTATCCTTATAGGAAACATATCAAAGATAAATAATTAATCAGTGTTGAACAGACCTAGAGTCAATTCTCATACTATTGAATAAATACTGATAAGGAAAGCTGGCACAATAGTTTAAGTCCTGGAAAAGAGATAGTTTGGCTCTGTGCTTTTGGAAACAATTACAGCAAAATTCCCTTCAAAACCTGGCCAATGATTTGATGCTGCTTGTTTAAATGAAGATGCTCCGTTCTTCTATATTCCTGGGGAATGTGTTTCTCGAAAAGAGAGGACATCATCAAAAAGTCTTTTAAGTATGAAAGAGAGCAACGGAACAAAAGAAATGGAAGTTCCAAGGGGTGTGAGCTCTAAGGAGTGTACATAGGTTCAGTCACATAATGTCTACTGCCAACAGGTGGTGAAATTTAAACAGCAATATCCAGAAGGAAAGGTTTCCCTCAGAAACCCCCAGAAACTAGGCTGTCTTGGTTGTCAAGCCAAGTTTTCAGATTTGGTCGAATAGGTGTATCATATAAAATGTCACTTCTTTGTTGAACTTACAAAGCTCAATATTTTTGTACGATGATCTGTTAGGCCCTAAGAATTATTCTTCTCAAATTCAGTTGTCTCAAGCTTTCTTACAGGCGGAAGTCTTTAACTCGTTTTGCAGTTGTACACGTACTTTATTTCCCAGAAATCCCTGGTCTGTGAGCTTGGATTCATGGTCGTGTTCCAATAATACTTAATAGGATGCTTTATATATAATTAAAACCAAAACTATTTGATGAATGAATACATGAATGTATGTAATTCAAATCCTTTACGGCTTCAAAACTGTATAAATGAGAAAAGATCTGATGGATTCAGATAGAAATTTCCAAATATGATGTTCTAAAAGGTTCCTTTAATATAACAGCTATTTTCAATATGGGTTCTAAAGAAAATTCATGTGAAAAGGTAACAGTTTTTTTTAATGAATTTCCAATGAAATCCCGATGTGAAGAGGTACTAACTACGTGTTTCAACATAGCTGGTCAAGTTCTCAGCTTAGATCGAGGGAGACTGTAGGGATTTCCCCAGCATGAGAGAGAATTAACCAACCCGTCATGAAAGAGGAAGCAAATTGAAAATGTCTCTCCCAACAAGGCAACCTGTGAATGTGGAAGAGGGAAAATGAATGGGCTCATAATTCAAGACCACGAATATACTTACATCATGGAGTGGATAGGCAGAGGAGTAAGTGTGAGAAGTGAGCAGTCTTTCAATCCCAAATCTTTTCTTCCCGTCTTCTATGCCAAAAGGACACCGTGAAAGAATATAATAAACCTACAAGGTAAGCAATAAAGAGACACACATTTCAGAACTTTATACTTTCCACATTTTTTTTCAATCACAATTTAACAATGTCCTACTTGGTCTGAATATAGATACAGGCTATGCTTACAGAAGGAAGCTTCCCTTTGATGTTTGGGGGAAGACGTAGAGGGTGAGGTTGTGTAGAGTTTGAAGGTATTTTAGCTCCTGGGTATGGGAGCACACTATTCCCTTGGGGAGAAGGGGCTATGGATCATAAGTGATCTTGCTCCTCCTGTCCCAAGCTCCTCTGGGAGTCCCTTTGCCAGAATTCCTACGATAATCAGGGCTTCAAGTTGGAGTCTAATATCACTGCTCCCAGCAGTTCAGTCAGGGGAACATAAGGTAGAAGTGATACTTGGCCAAGCTGTCTTTAACACTTCTTCCTTTAATTACTCTGATGATTTCTACAGGGCCTTTTCCTGATATGTGAACATATTAAATCAACATTATCTCTATAATTACTTCGCAATCACTTATATCTTTATACCCATTTTCCCCTCCATGTAATTTGGGCTTTGGTGTCCTCTGCTCTTGGATTTCTATCAATGCAATTTTCTCTGCTTTTTGGCTTCCAGCAACTTTTCAGAATTTCTGCTTTTCTGATTTCTGAATTTGGTCTTTTTAGCACTGTTTTAGATATATTTGCCTTCTCCCTCTGTTTTTTTACATTTCACCATTTAAGAAATTAGAGATTGGAATGGCTGTTGTCCTTGAATCATCATTATCTAATCTGGTTATTCATTTTAAGGGCAGCTTAATATTCCATCTTGGTAAACAAATCATAATTTCTGTAAGGCGGTTTTAATTTTTATGAAAAATATGATAAATATTAACTATTCTACATACTTCCGATTGTTTCCTTAGGAACAATTCACCGAAATAAGAGCTCTGTCTTGGGGTGTTAATAAAGTGGAAAATTTTACTCTACCAGATAGTAAGACTTAGTATAAAGCTATGGTAAAAGAAACACAGCATGGTATTGTCAAATAAAAACAAATCTGGACTTAGGGAAGACATTACTAGAAAAGATCATTGTGAGTGGGTGAGGCAGACTATTGCAATAGGAAGATCTGTGAATGTCTGAAAGTCAGACAGAAAAGGGCTTTTCTTTTATAGGGAGAAGTAAGTTCAGGTTCCGGAGCGTCTTCCTTTGTGTTAAGGAATGGCTATTCCACAGGCCAATGCTGGCTCAGGTTGAGGGTGCCTCATAGCTTAGGGTCCTGTGGGAAAGAGAGAAGTTTAATGAAAGTTTGGTCAATCCAGCTAAGAAGTACTTTGTTTTGATGGATCAATGGGGATAAATAGTTCAGCTGAGCATCTATGAAACAAAACACAGGAACGGGGAGTGCCTGTGTCTGACTTCTATTACTATAAGGTGGTAACAAAAGGAAGAGACTGCAAGAGTAAGAATAGATCTAAAAGAACTGATATTTCTCTGGTGTCTAAAGAGAAAGAGACTTTCTCCGCCTCCTTTTTTCTTAGAGCATTTCCTTTAGAGAAATTATAAGTTCTTTATCCTTTTGAGATGTACATAAATCTTTATAAAAGCTAGACAAACCTCTTGCCAGTTTTACAACCCAGGAGTGTTTTTCTGAAGTTTTCTGGGTGCCATCTCTTAAATGTTAACGTCAAGAAAAAGAGCATCCGTATCCCCTCGTCTCTATGGGAGTAGAGCCTGGGCACCTGGCTCTAAGTTGTAACTACCTGCTCGACATAGGATATGAGAAGTTTCATTTTTTCCTTGGATAAAGACAACTAACACAGAAGGACGCTTCAACTACCGAGTGAATTTAGGATGAACTATGTGGTAAATGGTGCTATCAAGTCACACTGTGGGGAGTTATTGATGAATATTCTTGAAGTCACTGGGGAAAGGGTCATTCTTCATGATAAGCAGTTTCTCAGAACGAGAAGAGTGGGGCATATCTTTAATTGTCCCTGTTTTCCAGGACTACAGAACTCAGGTAAAGTTCAACCTTGTCAGTATTAACACAAAAATAGATAAAAAGATCAAAGCAGTAGAATTGAGCCCAGAAGTAAACCTATGAATACATAGATTCTTGAGTTATGACAAAGGTGGAACTGTAAAACAATATGAAAAGCTGAATATTTTCAGTAATTGGTATAAGTTGAATGACTATACATCTTACAACAATAAATGGGGGGAAATTATACAACGATATATGGGGGAAAAATTGGCCTCTATCTCACACCCTGCACAAAAATTAATTCCAGATGGATCGTAGTTCTCAACGTGAAAAGTAATATAATATAACTTCTAGAAGATAAAATAGGAAATTAACTTCATGATCTTGGTGGTAGTTAAAGATTAAGAGCATTATTCATAAAGTAAAGGCTTGAGAAAGTAGACTACATTAAAATCAAAAACATTGTTTATCAAAAGAAACCATTAAAAGAAAGAAAGGGAAGCACAAAGTAGGAAAAAAATCAGTAAAATATACAATGATCAAAGGGCTCGTTTAAAGATTATATAAACAGTTCCTACAAAACAATGAGTAATGGGAAGATCTAACTGAAAAACAGACAAGAGACGTTAGCAGGGACCTCTCAGAAGCACGTATCTAAATGCCCAATAAACATACACAAGGTGATGGATCTTATTTATGTCAGACAAATGCAAATTAAAACCATGACACAGACACAAATAAATTTCCATACAAAGTAATGAAAATGAATAAACAAAAACTTACATAAGAGCTAAATTAATCACCCAAATGAACTTTGAGCCAAAGAAGCCAGACTCAAGAGAATACATACTATATGATTCCATTTCATAAAGTTTAAAAACAGGCTGAACTAGTCTCTGCTCTTAGAAGTGGCAGTGGCCCTCTGCTGAGAAGGACAGAAACAGTGACTGGGGGGCAGCACTGGGGCTTCCGGGGGAGACGGACACTTTCTGTTTTGATCTGGGTGATGGTTACACGGCTGTGCTAATTTTGTAATAATTCAGTGAATTGTACACTTACGATTTGTAGGCCTATCTCTATTTATGTTATGCTACAATTTAAAAAGAAAGATTGGCAATTTCCAGTATTAGGAGAGATATGTGGAAAACTTAGCACGCTCATATGTTGTTACCAGGAATCTACAATAGCATATCTTTTTGCAAAGGGTGATAGTGTAATATATCTAAAATTTTACATATGCATGCCCTTAAATCCATAAATTTTACATGTGATATCCATTTTGCAGAAAAACTTAAATATATGCTAAAATATGTAAATACCAGGTTGTAAACGGCAGAATTGTTTGTAATATCAGAAAAGTTGGAGACAAACTCAATAGCTGTCAGAAGTGGAAATGTTTAATGAAACTACGTTGTATCTATGTATTAGATATTACAAAATACATAGCATGAGACTCAGATGTCATGATGATTGTGAAGATACTTTGAAAAGCATAAAATTCTATACTGACGTAAGATGCTCTTGTGATACTATTCAACTTGCACATACATAAACAATAGTGTTCTGGATGAGGGTAGAAAGGAAGGGATTTTTCTACTAGTTTCCCAAATAACTTCCTCAACAAAGCGAGAAGAGTACTGCTCCCCTCAGAAGGGGGGAAAACTGTTGTGTTTTAATGCTGAATTAACCTAAGGTAGCGGCACTCTTTACAAAGAACAAGTCAAGATAAATGAATACTGGCATGTCTGCACCTGATCCAGTTCCTCATCTGTTCCTACAGGGTCACCGGCCTTTTGTTAACAACTTTCTAAGGCAACAAGCATATCAGAAGTGCTTCACAACTTGCAGAGTGCTTCACATACACTCTCTCATTTGATACTCCCAACCATGCCAGTATCCATTGTTATCTCTGTTTTAAGAGAGGTTATCTTATTGAGAAGGTAGCAGAGCTAAGACTTGAAACCAGGTCTTCTAATTGTGTGTCACGTGCTCCTTATTCCCTTAAAAGCTGCCTCTTAGGATTGTTGTTGTTTTTTAATCCTGGTAAGAAAAGGGAGAAACTTTCCATTTGTGGATTCACATTTTTATATGTAAATTCTAGGCATTACATTTTGTTTAATATTCCTGTCAGTAAATTTAGGAACTAGAAAAAATGATTATTTCAAGATCCTTCTTACACACTTAAATGTGCTGAACCTAAAGACCTCTAGCTCCTCAGGGCAGAGGGCAGGCAGCCCCAGGGGAGGGTCTCGTGATTGCTGGAACCCTGTGACCACATTAATAGGCAACAGACAGAAGGGTAAGAGCAACAAAGACCCTGAGCTTTTTCCTTCTAAAGTCAGATCAACGATAACAACATCTAACACTCATGGAGCACTTAGCATGTTCCGGAAACTGCTCAAAGCAAATCATTCAATTCTCAGGGTAACCTATGAGGGGGATGTTATTCCTATCTTTACACAAAGAAACTGGCACAGAAACCGCTATTCTTGAGGAGAGAGGGTTTTAGTGGGAAACTTAAAGAGCCTAGGACTACAAATAGAGAGGAAATATTGTTATTCAAAAGACTGAAAATGGTTTTAAATGAAAGTAAAAAGTTCTGAGGTTTCTCAAATGCTATCTATATATAAAGAAATTAAAACCTTCCATTTCCATTTGGAATGACCAATATTCCTCCTACGATGCACTGAATTTATAAAACCAAACTCTAAGATTACGAAACCATTTTACAAAGATCTTATACACTCAAAGTCCTCTGGCTCTCAACCAAGTGCTTCCCCAGATCACAGGATGCCTCTTTCCTTCCTGTGTCCACACTGTCAAGCATTCACCTTTAAACAACAGTTTGAGAAGTAGGGAGGTTAACAGATTTGATTGGTCCAAGTGGACTTCCAAACCTGCCCGATACCACCAAATGCTTATCAAAATGTACGCAGACACACCCTGCAAACATAGCATCTCTCATATGCACGTACACATCACACGTGCCTCACTGGAAGGGATGTGCTCCCAGCACTTATCTACCTACAATTCTGTTTCTCATTGAGGATGGAAAGAAGCTTGACTCGTCTTCAATGAGGAAGAGTTCCTGCCGATTTCTGCTGAACTGGGCAGTGAAATATTCAGGACGAGGATGCTTCACATTCCTTGGGAGCTTCACAGGGCCAGCCAGATAGCTCAGGGACATTTTCTCATCTCGGGGAATCTCAGTCTCCTTAATGGGCATTTTGACTCCCAGCACTTCCGCATAAGTAACTAATACCTCCCATGGGGCATGGATCTTGACAAAATAAGTTCTTCCATCTTCAGAGTTCTGTATAAAAAGGAGGCAAAATAATAGAAAGCTTACTGATCTGTTTGTTACTGAGCTGATTAAAGAAACAAAACAAAATCTGATACCATCTCAAACAAATCAAAGATATCACAGCATTTTCAATTTATTGAAATTTTTCAGCAGAACTTTTAGGCATGCAAATTCTCAAAACATATATATATACATGTGTGTGGGTGAAACAGAGACAAAGACTATCTTTTTAAACATATTTCAGGGTCAATATACACTAGACCGAAATCCACAGATACATATGTAGTTCCTGGCAATGTCTTAAGCTTTCATGCTTAGAGCATATGAGGGACACATACAAAGTGTAAGACCTACTCAGTCTTCTTACTCAGATTCTGTGTACAGCCAGTACCCAGAGGAAGAACTTTAGGTAAAAAGGGTTCATTACACAGGAGAATAATTAAGTTATAGATTGTGTGGTATAATATATATTTATTAGTTTAGTAAAAACAGGAATAAGTAAGAACTAGAAAGTATTAATTTAGAACTAGAGAGTATTAGAGTTTCATGGACAGAGTGGGATCTCAAACAGGTCTTTAAAAACAATTTTGAAGGAAATTCTAGAAAACCAGTAAATGGCAGGAGGTAAAAAAAAAAAAAAATGAACTTGGCATATTCATGAGCAGAAAAAGCATCTTTTGCCCTACCTTGCAGCTTGTGCTGCAAGCTAGTCAGTTAACTAGTTAGGGCATCTTCAAAACGAGACAGATTAGCAACAAAAACCGTTATAGGCAGCCTTCAAAATGAGACACCTATGAAACAAAAGCCATGTCTTCACTGTCTTTGTATCCTGAATAGACTGACGTATGTCTGTTTTTAAGTGTTCCACTCGTTATCTCACATTCAGAGCACTGACCTACTTACCCGCCTGCAAGCCCATCGGCCCTACCATTCCCAGTGTACATATCTGCGGCCAAAAAGGCTACTGTATGGCTCCCAAACTCAGTCTATCCAGTCAAAGGCCAGAGGAGGAGGAAACAACACTTAAAACACCAAGATTCTAGTATAAATTTACCCTTTTGTCTTCAGTTTCCAACTCAAGGCCTGTTTTTCTGAGATTTTGCTCAAATATTTTTCTTCTTTCCTATGGAAAAACAAATCAATACAATTATGTAGAACATTTCTATTTGCCCGGTGGTAAACAGATTTGTTGTACAATGACCATCCCTTCAGCTGTTCCTCTGCTCTTCCCATGGGTGTAAATAAATGTACATTATGTATTACCCCCTTTTCGTGCCATGTACTGGTTTTCCCCAGTACTATAATTCACAATATAACTATAAAAATTCAGTACATCTAGGAATAATCTTCAGGAAATCTGCAGGATCTCTACCTGAAAAAAATGCACAAAACTTTACTGAATAACATGAAAAAAACTGGGTAATCAGAGAGACATATCCTGCTCCTAGTTGAGAAGATTCAGTATTACAAACCTAACCGTACTCTTCAAATAAACTATATATTTAATGCACTTTAAGCCAAAATATCATCCTGACATTTTAATCCTGAACAACAGAATGGCTTCAATTAGAAAAAGTAAAATTAAATTAAATACAAATAATCATTACTTGTAGAACGTAAAGCATTGCATTGATTGTTGAAAAATCTTTTGGCCTTAATTATGATTTAACTGTAAAAAATTTCACAGTCACGGAAATTTTAAAAGGCTTCCTAGGATATTACAGGACATTCATTTTCGAATGGACATGTGCACCTTGAGATATCTTCAAACTACACAAGGAACGAAAGATCATTTTCTTGTGTTCTTTTTCTCCACTTCCAGTGTTGACTACATCTGAAGCTAAGTCTGTTCCCACGTATGAGAACAGGTCTATGACGAGGGAGCAAGCTGTCCTTCTCAGCTCCCCTTCTGTAATCGCCCTTCCTCTATGCTGCCAAAGTAAAGCAAACTGCCCGCTTCTGGGAAACAAAAAAGGGGGAGGGGCAGGAAGGCTATTCAGAATATTTTCAGTATTGAAAAAGTGAGTAACTCTTCTCATTGTAGTAACAAATGCTTGTGCAAGTCATATGGTCACCAATTCTGTAAGTGCAACAAAATTGAAGGCAGAGCTAATAGGATTGTTAGCTAGGAGACCATTAAATAGTACACTTACGACAAATCACTTCGTAATTTGGGGATATAATTCAGGAGTTAAAAAAAGATTAAAACTGCTAAAATAATACTCTTTCTATTACAATTTACTTATTTAGCTGAACAAGCTTAATTGATACTAGTATATATAAAAACAAAAGAGGAATATAGTTGAAACAAAACCATCTCATTCGAGGAGTAATTTTCATTCATTTATGAATAAAGAAAATATTTTTTAAAGCCCCTCTGTCCATCTCGTTAATTGATGCATTTACGATAAGTTTGCTTTTTAATCTCTTTATTTTATTTTATTTTAATTAATTAATTAATTTTTTTGAGGAAGATTAGCCCTGAGCTAACATCTGCTGCCAATCCTCCTCTTTTTGCTGAGGAAGACTGGCCCTGAGCTACCATCCATGCCCATCTTCCTCTACTTTATATGTGGGGCGCCTACCACAGCGTGGCTTGCCAAGTGGTGCCATGTCCACACCAAGGATCCAAACAAGCGAACCCTAGGCCGCCAAAGTGGAACGTGCAAACTTAACCGCTGTGCCACTGGGCCAGGCCCATGATGAGTATGCTTTTTATATTAGATAATTACTTGTCAAATTTTATAATATATTCGTGATGTTTTATCAATTATGCATTTGTATAATTGTTAAAAAAAACTCAAAAGGAAAAGTTCAAGGCTTAGACTGTTATGGCTAAAGGAAACAAAAATATTTCAATGTATATACATATATTTGTTTTAGCAAACTTATGACTGAACAAACAAAAAAAGATTCCCAAAGATAAAACATTTACATTGGGAAAAATTTATGCATGGAAAGTGGAATGGAAATTTTAGGTGAAGGAGAAAAATAAATGATGTCAGATTTTAAGTGTTATAAAAGGGTTTCTTCATATAATTTCTTTTTTTAAATGAATGACGGTGGGTGTCAAATTTCCATGGTATTTACTTTATTTGGATATATGCCAAAAGATGATTTAACTGGACCATTTACAATATTTTGTAAATTACATCTTTTGCAACTACTGAAATGTATGATGAATAACTGTAGATGGAGAAGGCCAGTAAATGGATGGGGCTTTCGAGGGAGGTTCAGGAGTTCATTTCAGACCTGTTGAGTCTGAGATGTCTCTCAGACTTCCAAGTAGAGATGCAGAATGGTCATATGGGAGAGAAGTATGGGCTGGAAAGGTAAACTTTGGAATTAACACAGACTTGGTTTTAAAACTGGGAGACAGGATGTATCGTCAATAAAATCGATGCAAGTTGAGAAAAGAAGAGGATTAAGGAATGGCGGCTGAGGTGCTATAATAATAAGGGACCAGGGAGAAGAAAAGATTGAGAAAGAACAAATAGTGTAATAAGAGAAAACTAAGAGAATGTGGAGTCCTGGAAGCCAAGCGAAGAGCATACGTAGTAGAAAAAAGAATGATAAACTGTGGCAAATGCTGCAAACAGGTCAAGTAAGATGAGAGTTGAGACTTGACCACTGCATCCATTTATACAAAGATGGTGAAGGCCTGATAAGAATGCGTTTAAGAGAAAATTGAGAAGAAAGGAATTTCAGAAATGGACAACAGCTGGCAGGGAAATTAAGATCAAGAGAAGATTTTTGTTCTTGCTTTTTTCTTTTTTTTTTAACATGGAAGAATTAACAGCACATTTCTTTATTGAAAGAAATGATCCCACAGGGGCTGGTCCGATGGTGTGGTGGTTGAGTTCGCGCACTCTGCTTCAGTGGCCCAGGGTTTGCAGGTTCGGATCACAGGCATGGACTTACCACCGCAGGTCGGGCCATGCTGTGGTGGCATCCCACATAAAACAGAGGAAGATTGGCACAGATATTAGGTCAGCGACAATCTTCCTCAGTGAAACAAAAAAAAAGGATCCAATAAAGGACAACAAAAAATATAATTTAGGAAAGAGAGGCAAGAATTGTAAGAGCAATATCCTGAAGCAGGCATAGAGAAGAGTCAATAGAACGGGCTTGAAACTGCTCTCCTTAGAAAGGGATCTGCCTGCACGGTTGGCTCTGGCATCTGGGAACTTGGTATTCAGGAAGGTTCCCATCACTCCAAGAACTGATCAGAGTGGTTCACTTTACCTAAACTGTTTGTACAAACACTATAGTTTATGCTGAACATCTGTTTTCCTTCTGGGACTATGAAACGTTAGTATGTGCTAGGCAGAAGGTGACAAGGTGACCAGCCCCCAATAAAATCCTAGGGCTCTGAGTCTTTAATGAGCTTCCCTAGTAGACAACACTTTCCATGAGATGTCACTGTTACTAGAGGAATTAAGCACATCCTGTGTGACCCTACTGGGAGAGAATTCTTGGAAGCTTGCTCCTGGTTTCCCCTGGACTTTGCCCCGTGCATCTTTTCCCTTTGTCGACTTTACTTTGCATTATTTCATTGCAATAAAACATAGCCATTGAGTATGACTACATGCGGTGTCCTGTGAATCCTTCTAATAAATCACCCAACCTAGGGGTAGTCTTGGTGACTCCTGAATTATAGGCAAGAAGAAATCAGATCCAGGGCACAAGCGGAGGTGTTTGCTTTAGGGAGAAGGATAGTTTGACCGTGCTAACGGGAAGAAAGGTAGATTATACAAGTGAAGATGCTGGTGGATGGACAGACGTGGTGATGGAAATTTAGAATTTCTCTTCTGCTTGCTTCATTTTTCTCAGTGAATTAGAAAAATGTGGTCAACTTAGCTTGAAAATGGGGAGGAGGTATTGGAGGTATGAGAAAAGAGGAAAAGTTACAAAGCAGTCATCCAGGAGAGTGGGAGGCTGAATAGAATAAGGAAGTCAAGTCTGATTGCCAGACAGCATTAGGGACCCAGCAGAGGTTCATGGGTACAAATATGTGGGAAAACCAGTAAGTGAATCTTATGTCTTTCTGCGTGGCTCTGGCACATGGTAGGTGGAGAGCTGAGGTTAACTAAAGTTGTTGTTTTGCCAATTAAGTACAATTGAGAGAGGGGCAAGGAATTTGATGGCATGTAATAGAGTGATTCCATTTATTGAGCATGAGATTTAAGCTGGATAAGCATACAAAGAGCTGAATAAGAGCAGCAGTGACAAGGGGCTAAGATCAGTGTATCTTTTCTGGTCCTGGCACAGCTGAAGGAGGAACCCTACTAGTCAGAAAGGTCTGAGGGCTTGTTCAGATAGATGGATGCCTGGAATGAGATTATAAAGAGTTGCAGTTAATGCTAATGACAAGTTCTAGGGGAATGGATGGCTGAGTTAGAGACAAAGATAATTTCAGGAAACAGAGACGCTGGGATGCTGAAATAATCATCTATGTACACATTGAGATTATCAATAATTAAAAAAGGAGAGCCTGGCAGTGAACTTGGAGCTAAAACTGTTGAGAAATAACAGGGAAGACCCAGGGACAGATTAATAACAACGATACAGAGGAGTGATGACTCTGCTGAGATTTAAAGCTCAGGAACTCAGGGATAAAGGAAGGAGAATGAATGCAATCCTCAATAAGACACAAGGAGGGCAGGCATTCACTCACCTGCGGACAAAGGCTCCACAAGGAAAACACCACCACTTGGGAGGACGGGTGGGGAAGGCAACGAATCTCCATGAAGAGCCGGGTTGGAGGGAGCCATTCAGAGAAGAGGTGAAAATGCTGATAATGAATGAATTTCAGAGGGCTGCTGGAAGAGTTTCCAGGGAAAAGGTGGAAGAAAGGGACAGAAACGGATACGTTTTGGGTCTTATGGAGATAATATCTATAGCTGTTTATTTTTACTTTATATGACATTTATTTCCTATGTAAGTATATTAGTAAATGTGTGTGCATATATACATGCTTATACATATGGATTAATATATTAATTCAATATTTCAAATATCTAATATTTACTGAGCATCCATTATGCTCCAACCACTGTTCTAGGCATTTGGGTATACAGCAATGAACGAGACAAAATCCTTGGTCTTATGAACTTAATTATGGTGTCGGATACAGCAAACAAAAAAAGAATAAGTAATATAAGTTCAGAAAGAGATGTGAAAATGAAAAGACAAAAGGATAAGAAATAGGGCATAGTGTGAAAGCTGTTTCCAATAAAATGGATTAGCCAAATGTCTTCAAACTGAAAACTGCATATAAAAGATAAATATTACATTCAGACAAACTCAGATTTTGAATGTCACGTTTCATATCTAAGGTGAGCTGTTTAAAAAAAAATCAGTTAGTTGGAGGCAGAAGAAAAGGAAGCTAAGTGTCTGAAATGTCCAAAAAAATAAAGTCGAATTTACACATCCATTCTTAGGCTGCCCGTGTCGTAGTCTTCTCACAGAGTTTCGGCTTTCAGTAACCACTTCAGAGGCCTCTGACTTTCACTACATAATTCAGCGGGAACATCCCTGTGAAACTCTTGCAGGGGCCTCTTTCTATTACTCTCGTTTCTCTCATGTAAGCACTTACCGCCTTTAACTCGGCTTCTTTCTTTATGTCATCAACATAGGAAAGCACGAAATCAATTTGCCTGATCCCATCTCGGAAGAAGATAGAATCTTTGCTTTGTTCATCTCTTTTAAACTGCAGGAGACATGAATGACACAACTTTAAATCAATTTCATTTTCAAATGGCAAAAACATGAAAGGGATTAGCTAAAATTTGGTCACCATCTAATTTTTTTCAGTCCCCAAATGGTGGTGAAGGCAGATAACCAGAGTTCCCATCAACAGAAGATGACGCTCGTTTTAGAAAGTGACATCCCATAAAGGAGATATATACGAAACAACAGGGGCTAAGCATGTTAACTACATGCAGACACAACAAAAATGCTGCAATTACACCAAAGTAGGAAATGAATATATGCATACACTCACCCCAAAACGCATATTTAGAGAGAGACTTGTTATCTTCATTAAACAACATGCCCACTAGTCCAACAAATAATTCATGGTTGCACACTGCTTTAGGGGTGTGATTAATTACAGACCAATTAATGAATCTCACAGTAAGAAAATAAACTTATGATTAATGTTTATACTACATTTTCATAAAATTGCCAATTTATAATTCAACTTTGGAGGGTTAAAATAAAATCAAGGTGCAGTTAAAAACGAGAAAGCAGGTAGCTTGCCAGCCGGCTTCTCTATAAGTAAACTCTCATGCAAATCACCTTTCAAAATCAATTTCCTAAATGAACCAAAATCAATCCTTTGTTTGAATTTGTGTTATCAATTCTCTCAGTATAATAGTTAGACTTAAAAATTTGCTTTTCACATGTTTTATAGTTCTAATTCCTTCCCTTTCAAAAGTGAGAAAACACTAGAGAGCTTCAGAAAGAAGAGATTTTATGTTTGACTGATTTGATCTTCTTCATAGTTTATATGTAATTTTTGATATTTAGTACTGGAATAGCCTGCGTATAACACTTAGAATGATACAAAGAGATGAGGTATGGACATACGTGATCTCTCTAACCCTGTGATGCAAAGTTGTAATACAGGCAACTTTCCAGGCGCTTTAACTAACCTGTGACTGGGGAAACGGATGTTTTTAATTTTCATGACTGGTATTTATATTAGCTTATGAGTTTCTTTTATGGTACTTTATGCTTTTTTTCACCCAAGTCAGGCCAGGCAGACCTCCCATAAAAAGGAATGGATATAGATCAGTCATGTAAAAATAAGACAAAAACCTCCTGTTGGATCTGCGGTGTGTGAACAGAGTAACTGTATTTTATCTATATGAACGCATAGCTGACATGTCTCAGAAAGGGAATGAACAAAGCAGCTAGAAGAACAGTGACTCCAACGATTTTTCTGAGTGTTCAGTCAAAATGGGTATATACAGACTTCCCTTCTGAAAGCCAAAGGCTACCGAGGAAAACCCAATTTCTAGCATTATGTCGTGCCCCAACTATGAACTGTGACATTTTTTAAAATACAGAGAGATCACTGGTAGCCTTGTAAGTCACCAGGAGGTACATGTCTTAGGACTGTTAACAAAAACTGGGTAAAGCCAACCGGGGCAGAAAAACCTCACCATTTTGTTATGTATAACTGAATACTATTAAAACACATCCTTCTTTTGTTTTGCTCAAGACATGACATTAAGACCATAGTTTCAGTGTGTGTATGTGTTTGTGTTTACATTTGATTTGTTCTTAGAAATGCCTATTTATAATGAGGCAAACATCTGGGCTGCTTTTCTCTGAATGAGGTAGTTATTTTGAGGTTCATAGACCTCAATTCCTGATGGAGGTTCATAAACCTGAGACTGTATGTAAACTGTGTATGTATGTGTGTATATACATATGTGTATGTAATATACACACACACACACAGATTTTTGGAAGAGGGTCCATAGCTTTAATCAGATCCAAAAAAGATTAAGAATCACTATTCTAAAACCTCAATTGCCTGGGGACTAAAAACCAGTGACAAAGTCCCCCAAAATCAATAGTGTTCATTGAAAGAGAAATGACTCCGGCTATCACTGCAGCATCCAGAGCACAAGCAGCATCATTCCACACCAGTTTTACCAGGACACGTCGCCGCAGGAACAAATTGAATCGCTTTGCGGGCTGTGGAGCAATCAATGGAGAGTTAGAGAACCCTGCCCAGGATTAAAGAAAAGTTTCCCCCAAGACGGACACGCACACAAACCACCCCTCAGTACAATCACCCGTGTGAACTCGTGTGTGTGATATTTAAAGCTGGGGTGGGGGGGAAGTTAGCAAGAAGGAAAGAACAAAAAAACAGGAAGAAAACAAAGAAAGAAAAGAAAAAACCAAAGACTTCCAAGTAATTTTCCCTAAGTTCTTTATACAGTAACTTTAAACCATACATATTTGTGGAACTGAATTAAGGAAGAAAGGAGAGAGAAAAAATAAAAATGAAGTGAAACGTAAATAATGAAGATGTAAAGCAAAATAGGTATTCTGTTAAGTGTACCCCTATCAGGCAAAGAAAGCAAAGTTACTACAATTATTCTGGGATTATTTGTATGGTATGGAAAGTTGACCCAATAGTGTAAAACATTTCATAGCCTCCCAAAACACTGGGGGGAAAAAAGGAAATGTCATTGGATTATTCCAACGCTGAGTGATCTTCAATCTTCAGTTACTATGACCACTATTTTTAAACACCAAGGCAATTACCTAAAAACATCTGGAGTAATCAATAATATTTGAAAGAAAACCAAACCTATGGTACAGAAAGGCAAGTAGTCTGTGTATTTTATAGTCCATGAAATGATAGCTAATCTAATAAAATGATCAATAAAGGGTTTTAGTTCTTATCGTACAAAGTTTTGCTTAAACTGTTGTTTCCTACAATAGCCTAACATTGGAGAGAAAATTCCTGCTTTGTAAACTGCCAAGCCTACTATGACAGATGAGTTAACACTGCTGTTATTTAAAAACACGACAGATACATGATGGATGCTGGTCATTGAATAAAGCAGATTTTGAACTATATTCTTCTGTTGGGCTGAAATTTTTCACCTCAGCACTTTGATTTTCTTGGAATCTTTCATGAGATTTACAAGTTACTGTTTTTCTCAGATGTTCTCCCTAAATTCGTTACAGAATTGTTAAGGGAAATGTAACAGGCGTACCCTAAGGGGCCATGCAGGACTACATTATGACTTCCATGGGCCCTGGCCTGTTTGCCTTTCATGGGCCCCTTCCTCCATTAAAAAAAATTAAAAATTAAAATAGATATACATATACACACACATACAGATAAGATACATATTATTATATTTGTGATTTTTTCTTCTGATTTTAAAAGAAATTAAAATTAAGACATTTCCATGGGCTCCAAAAAAGTATTGGGGCCCCTTGTCGGCACTGTGCCTACTGTGCCTAAAGGATCAGTTGGCCCTGGAGTCAGGTTACCTAGGTACCACCACGTTCAAGAGCTGCTGGGAGCTCAGTGTACAAAAATCACCTAGATGATTGGTAGAAAGCCTTCTGTGATAAATACATCTAATATCAAGTTAGTTTGCAGCTTCTCCAATACACATGATATCTTCACATTATAAAAACCAATGGGCTCAATACCAGCAATTGGTCCTGAAAAAGTATTGACTCAATAGTTAATATTTTTTTAACTTGATTTTAAATATATTGAATGAAGATCACCAAAGGACTTGATTAAAAAAGGTAATATTAACATTCTACACAATAAAAATTCAGAATAAATAAATAGAATAAATAATAGAATAAAATAATAATCTATTATATATTTCCAGCTTTTGCTGAATGTGTTCACTTTGTATTAAAAAAATGGATAACACTGAAACTAACGAAAAGTTACTTTTAAAATCATTCCTATTTTCTTGTTACCTCAGTATCTATTTGATGTATTTATTTCTGGTTTTGTCTAAGCACTAAGTACATATTTAATGTACACAATTTTCTTGCCTTTTTCATATTACTGTAATATTAAAATAAATTTTCATATATTATAAGCTTTTCATAAACATAATTTTGTCTATATAATTTTGATTCATTAAATTCAATCTAATTTATTTGTAAGAAGGTACTTTAGATTTCCTTCTCTAGGAGCAGAGTTGAAAACCTATATCGCTGTGCTATATTGTAGGAGTTGTCAATAGCATCTTTCTCTCATTAGATACAATTTTTGTCACTCTTCTGGATTATTATTCCTTTCTTTCTCATTCCTCACAGCCTTCCTTGGCTGTTTTTGAATGTCCTCAAGAGGCCAGCCACTGACCAGTGTAGGCGCTACCTAGTGTGGGAGTAGCAGGCAGCACTCAGGTAGCTGACTCCAGTTGCTGTCTCAGCTCCCTGATCATTAGTGAGAGTTTAGGGAGAAAAAAGTCCAGTATTATAGACATTTCCGGATTGTATATTCTAAGAGAATGAAAATCAATTCATGGAATTATATAACAACCCATTCAATGTTCTGAATTTCTAAGCAAAAAAAAAAGTCCAACTGCTCTTGAGACTTGAATTTCATATTAAAAACTATATCATCCCTTGATGTTAAGGATATAGATATTCAATCTACAAACTATAAAACCTCTTACTGAGTGGACCCTTCACAAGTCCTAAATTTAAACAAAACCACAGCAATTAAATAGTAACTAGCATACCCTGATTTCTTCGTGCCAGACACTGTGTATTCTGTATGTTTAATAGTGTTATTGGGTAGATCCTGTTAACTTTCAGCAAATGGCAATGAAGACATATAAGCAGCTTGGTACACCAAAGGCTGGGCAGTGGTGCAAGCAAAACGAAAACAAGGAAACCAACAAAAAGTCAGTTACCAGCAAATTCTAAACAACATCACTGACAAAATAGTCCACCCTGAAAAATATAATTTTGTCTAACTCCTAAACAGTTGCTGAGCTTTTGTTGAATTTTAATAACCTATATGTAAGTTTCAATTTTGTAAATGGAGGTTAATTTGGAGAATCCCCAGTTATATGTGACCAGATCCGGATATGCCAATGATCGTGGATTCAGCAATAGACCTCGCTTTGAGAGTATACATGTAATTGTCTTGAAGATTGCTTTGAGTGCATGTCATGTTCCCGGCCTCTGTGGTCTACATATTCCTATGTTTAAACTATAACTTCAAAATAAACAATAACAGCTGTGTGAAATTTTCCTTCCTATTTTTCTAGTGCGAAGTACTAGATGAATTAACCAGACAAAAATATTTGCAAGCACCTGCAAGGAACCTTGAAGAATGTACGGTGAAACGTCAAGCTTTAAGCCTGTTCCTTGAAGACTGGCACAGAGAAATTGTGAAGAAACCATTAATGATGCAGCAAAAAATTTAAGGAAATGGATATCCGCACATAAAAAGAGAATCCAATTTATAAGGACAATGCCAGGGAAAATGACAAAAGACGCCTGTCTTACATGGCCAGAAAAAACCAGAATTTCAATGTTTGAATTCATCAATCAGTTTCACCAAAAACTAGACATTCCTTCTGTGGTAATGGGACCAATAACATCAATATTCACTCTCATTTAGCCATTTTCTCTGTTTTTCGCTTTTGTTATTTTTGCAGAAGAAGAAAAACTGAAAGTTTTTATCAAATATAATTGAATTTAGGATGGATTTTTCTGGTGAAGATCCTTCTACTGGAATTCTTTTTCCACGGCAAAAATATTTGAAAGCAGATACAACAGATCTCAAAACAACAAAGACATGCACAGTATTATGATTTCCTTAGTTAACTGAGCAATGGGATTTTGTGAATCTCTAATACTCTCATCCTCATGTTCAAAACTTTCCCTAACTATTGGTATAGCTGTTGCTTCACGTTAAAGAAACTTTTGAAGTTAAAAGTAATGAAATATATTCTTTGATCAACTATGAGTATACTTTACAACTCTGGCTATACACTGTTGAACATAAATATGCAAAGCTCAACTTTAAGTACATCACTGACACATTTGCAAAAGGTCCCAAAACAGGCACTATAACACTATTATTCATTTCTGAGATAGACTAATATGTAGGAACAAGGTTTTCCCTCATTTCTTCAGAAAAATTAATTAACATAATTTAAAAGTACTGATTCATCTTTTTTGTAATAATATATTTACTTTTAGTTTTTACTTTTTTAACTGGCAAAAAAATATATATATATGTAAATTCAATAATACAAATTTTTCACTGTATGCATTTCTTTTCTGGCCATCATTATTATTTATTTCATTTCATGATTAGGCCTGCAATATATTTTGTCGTGTAGAAGAGGTGTGTTAAGACAAATTAACTATTCTGGGTGTCAAACAAGGAAGAGACTGGCTCAGAACTTTAAAACAATGAATATTCTGGTGAAGCTTCTGCATATATTTTATTAAATACCATAACAACTAACACAGAAAAAAATAATTCAGAGTAAATATCTCCTAATACTACCACCATCTTTTTAGGTTATGTGAGACCACATAAAGGAATGCTCACATGTAGAACAAAGCTTAACATCAAGAAGTTAAAGAAATGTGGTCTAGAGCCTTCTATATGCTTTCATTTCATTCAAGTCAACCTCCCTTTTTTCCAAGAGCCCATTCTGACTTCTTCATGACTTCCCTCCGTACAGTGAGGGCTCTGTCATCTGACATCCTCCTGCCCTTGCGCCTGCACTGCTCACGTGGCACTAGCACGCTGCTTTAGGATGTCTCATATGCTGACTGCTGTCATCTTTGCATGTATGCACCAACAGAGAGAGATCTAGAAGACAAAGTCAAGGAGAACTCCAAGAATAGAGAGCAAAAAGACAACAAAATTTAAAATGAGAGAAAATTCAAGACAATCCCAATGGTTCAGTATTTGCCAATAAAACTTTCCAAAAGAGAGCATATGGAAAATAAAGGAAAGAAATGATCAGCAAAATACCAGAGAAGAAGTTTTCCTTAGCTGAAAACAAGTGCATAAGTCTTAGGACTGAAACTGCCCTCCACGTGCCATGAAAAATCAATGAAAGCAGATTACATTCAGAGGCACGTCAAAGCTCTGAGGCTAAAGACACAAACCTAACAGTATTTCAGACATACAAACCTAAATCAAACAAACTGAAGACAATAGATTACCTATAGTAAAAAGCAAATCAAATTGGCCCCAGACTTCTTATGAGCAATGATGGATTCATTAAAATAATGGAGCTGTACTTTCAAAGGTTCCAAGGAAAATTTATTTCAAATTTAGAATTCCAAATGCAGAAAGACTGTACTGTGCTATATTCCTTTTACTCTTCCTTCTCACCTACTTTTGAAATCATTCAATTTTACCCTCTAATAGTTGGCTATTCATTCCTTTACTATATTTTGCCCAAAAGATAATACATACACCTCTAACTTATTAGGATCTAATATAAATTAGCATTTTTACTACTTCCTGTACAATGAAAATACCTTTGAACACTTTAAGTCCTACATTTTGAACTATTCTGCCATGTATTTCAAATCTGTATGTCTTTTAAAACCAAGATAATAATTTATATATATAGCAATATCCAATTGGAAATTGAAAAAAAAACATTTACAAGAGTATCAAAAAATATGAAACGTTTATGGAGATTTAACAGTATATGTGTAAGACTTGTCTACTGAAAATGAAAATGTTGCTGAGTTAGATTAAAGAAGATCAAAATGAGATATATTCCATGTTCATGTACTGAAAAATCAAT